>NC_056734.1:1002885778-1003185778 GCF_019279795.1 Protopterus annectens | reverse complement strand
CCTCCATCCATACTTTCTGGGGAACATTGAGAACATTGGAACTGTGATCCAGCAAGGGTTATCTAGAGGCCTCTGACATGACAAACTAGTGGTCTTTCCCCTGTCTATTCTTGATATAACTTTGAGAGTCTTCATATGCATCAAGAATTCTACTGCAACAGTAATTTATGCAAAGGATGTGGTATAGTTGGGAGTACTTGCAAGAATAAGATGTTCAGGTAGGATCACTGTTTCTGTGTTGGTTCTCTTCTGCCTTCTGCAGGTGCTAGCACAGCAGAGCTGCAGAAAAAGTAGGAACATTTCTTGTCCCTGTCTGGAACTGCAAGGGTAGTTAACCGTAGTTCAGAGACTCTATATTCTTCTAGCTAACTAAGGGCTCTTTCTTCTGAAGGGCATAGACCACTGATGGTGAACCTTTTGGACTTGGTGTGTCAAATTCAGAAACTGCCTATCATGACTCTGCTGGTGTCACCCCCCCCCCCCGAACAAAAGAGAAAATTCTTTACATATACATTTATTTAAAAAAATACAGTCCAATCATCTGTGCTGCTTTGTATTGTAACAGTAAAAGAAAAATCAGTGACTTACAATGGGGAAAACTATATGCTCATTGATAATTGGGCTGAAAATAGTGCACCAAAAAATTACCCTACTTTTAATAGTAATTTTGAATTGAACTGAAAAAAATATGGAAGACATTGCTTTTGATTTGATTAACATCAATTAATGACTTTTGTTGCTGAGTTGTAATAGGCAATTGCAGAGGCACATATTTCTATATTTTTGTTTATGCAGTTTCTTTGGTAAATCGGGTGTTGCTGAATGCTGGTATATCACCTTTGACATGTGTGTCATAGGTTCGCCATCATTGGTGCAGACTTTTTACTTTCACTATTGAAAATGAACCGAAGGTGACTTGGCTGACTGCATTTTTTTAACTGGGACACTATCTTGTGCCTTCATACTGGGGAGGAGTTGGCCCTGCTCGATGGTTGCAGAGCTCTAGTTTTAACCGAATGGAGCAGACCTACACCTGTGGCTGCTACTTGTAGGTCCAGAATTATACTGCAGCAGTGATCCCATCTGAACATCCTTTGGTTTAATGAGTTCTCGCCCAACTGTAATTTTCATGAATACCTTAGTTCCTTGTAAACGAACAAAAATCCAGTCCCACGAAGCCAAAAGGACTTAAAATTAAAGCTCTTTATTTGAAGAACAACGTTTTCGCCACCGCTATGCGGAAGCTTCCTCAGAAAAGTAAACAATCCATTTTAAAAAACCACGTTTTATATCAGTGGTACATGATGTCACTTCCTATAAGTTTTGTAAACACCATAATCAAACAAGAATAAAGAAGAATTAATAAGTATCGCTAACATGAATACATAAAATATTTATACATATATGTAAATTCTCTAAAAGGTACAATAACTATTAAAAAATTGTTTTATTACAACGTACATATCATTCCCATACTAAGTGAGAATGTAAACTAAAAATCACTGTACATACTCCCCATTAAACTATAATGATCTATCCATATATAGCTACATAAAAGAACTATTATTAAAAAATATAGATCCATATTATCTCATATAGCTTTTATATCTTAAAATAGAAGAAATATTACAACATTCATTTAATCCGGGGTAGGTGAAAGCATCTAACCCAATCTGCCACTCTAATTCTCTCGTCTCTAATACCAGAGATTGAGGTCCACCCCTGACACCCACAGAGACATGTTCGATTCCCATAAATTGGAAACTATGTCCCATATTATTGATGATGTGTTTGGACAGAGCATTATCCATCTTTTTATTTTTTATAGCGTAAAGATGCTGATAGATGCGGTCGCTGAATTTGCGATCTATTACAAAAGCCACAACGGGCTGTACCAATTTGTCTAATAGGAAAAATTGATGGACCCGATCTTTGCAATAATTCTTTCAAATTATTCCCTCTTTTATAAACCACAGAGGGACAAGGCCCCAATTTTTGAAGTAGTGTAGGGTTGTTATAAATGAAATACCAATTCTTCTTTATAATGGCCCAAATAGCTCCAACATGTCTATTGAAAGTTAAAACAAAACTAGTTTTAATTTAAAACTGTATAGTCTGTTCTATAATTCCTAGTTTGTCTTTCTTGTGTCCTCCCTGAGGTTAAATTTGTAGATTGATTTGATAGCTTTCTTTCCTGCTACAATATCTAGGGCTTTGGCACATTCAGTATTTTGCTTGCCTGCAAGTTTCCACTAATTTTCTTACAGCTCAAAGTTTAAAATTCAAAGCTTCCAATTTTCTGCCATCTGTTTTGACAGACATCGGTGACCTGTAAAGGATTTATCTTCAAGAATGTAGAAGCTTGCATTAATACAGAATGCTAGAGAAGTAAGTGGTTTAGAACACTTATAAATGCACTATAGTCCAAAATGTAATGGTGAGTTATTAGTTCATGTCTGATTGTGAAATAGCACATTGGAAAACTCTCGATCTGATATTATCAATTTTCATTCTTCCTCAACCTGTGGGTTCGGTTCCTTGGAACAGACTGCTGCTACCATAGCTCATGGTAACAAACTCTGTAGCCTGTCCCTTACCCACAGTGCACCTATCCCAGTTACCACGTATCTCATTTGCCACTTTGCAAATTAGACATGGTTTCCAGTGCTCTCAAGTAAGATAAGTGTTACATTTTTTGAAATTTCCTCTAAAACAACTCTTAAAACCTTCTTCTTTATCCCTTCTGTGACTGTTTGTTTTTTCCCCCAAATGTTTTTATTTATTTTATAACATAATAACAGTATTATGTTGTAAAATAAATAAAAACATTTTGGGGAAGAAAAAACAGTTGTTCGATAACATAATAACTTAACAGTAATAGCCGCGATGGTGCAACGGTAGCTTTGTCGCCTCATAGCAAGAGGTTCTCCCGTTCGATTCTCAGCTGGAGCGCCTTCTGTGTGGGGTCTGCATGTCCTCCCCGCGGTCGAGTGGCATTCGAAAGACATGCGTGAATGGACGTGCCTTTGTTGAAGTTTGGGCGTTGGGCTGGTACCTCGGCACCGTAAAAATCTACTGCCAGTCATTAGCGGACTGGAGTTCCGCTGTGGAGACCCCTAACCGGGAAAAGCCGAAAGAAGAACAATAACTTCAGTATATTAACAAGAAAAAAACAAACTATATGCAATTTCCATAATAACTAAAAAAGCAATATACATAGGAGAACACTTAATATTTCTCTTAACAGATTAGACAATTTTGTCTAAGCAATTTAATGATTTATTTATTTACATTTGTTAACAGGGTAGAGTCCGGCTGGGCAAGTAGCCCGTTTTCAGTGGCGACCTGGGGAGATGAACTCCATAACAATAGTACAAAAAGATTACAAACATTTTTAAAAGATTTACAAACAATATACAAAAAGTTTGACAATTGCCAACAATCACAATTTATAAAAAGGGGAATGTAAAACAGAATTACATTTCTTGAGCCTTATTACAGACAGTAATATGAAACTCATTAAATATATAACTAAAAACCATTGTGGTATTTTCATTTGGTAGAAGAAGTAAGACAAGAAGATAGCAGAATAGGAAACATTTGATCAAAGGCATGAGAAACTAGCCAGGAGTATTACAGCAGCATAGCCATTGTTGAGTAAGGTATTCCTTTAGGAGTTTTTTGAAGCTATGATGATCTGTTTAAGATATTCTGGAATAATAGGTTCCCACTGTTTGGTTACTTTGAAGGAGAAGAGAGAGTCACCAAAGTAATTATGGGACTTTGTAACCTTGAGTGTAAGTTTGTTGGATGACCCAAGGGTCATGGGGTTGGTATTTAGTTGCACTAGGTTGGAGAGTGCAGGGAAGTTTTCCGATTTGAGGATGATGGAGTTGGCAATGGTGAGCTGATTGGCTTGAAGTTCCCAATCTGTTATTATTCAGTGTAATTTTTGAAGAGCAAGACAATGATGGGTCCTGTTAGGTATATTAGCAGCAAATTTTGCTATTTTGTTATAGCAGTTATCAAGTAGATGTAAATCAGACTTGCGCAGGTTAGTGAAAAATTAAGAACAGTAGAGAAGAGTAGATAGGAGCTGGGATCTGGCTGTGGCTAGTCTGGTATTTTGAGGAAGGTAAGGTTTGGCCCTATATAGAGCACCAAGTTTGATGTAAACTTAATTGTGAGTCCCATGTGTTTATTGAATGTTAGGTTGTGTATTGTGACACCAAGTAATTTTTATTTGGTTAGCTGGTTCTGTTTATAGTGTCATTAGTGGAGTAGATGGAGAGAGGAGGTGGTTTTGCTTTGGATGTCCTGTTAGAGAAGATCATTAATTTTGTTTTGTTTGAGTTTAGGATAAGTTGAAGTTCATTTACATAAACTCCAAAAGTAATTTCTAGATGTTGAAAATTATCTTGGAGCTCCTGGGGTGTGGGAGCAGAGCAAATAAGAGTAGTGTTGTCAGCATATTGAATGATAGTAGCAGATTTAGTGTCGGAGTTTAGACTATTTGAGAATATAATAAAAAGTAGAGGACCAAGGATGGAGCCCTGAGGAGCCCCAACAGAGACTAGGAGGAATGTGGAGAGTTTATTATCCTATTTAGTTGTCTGTTGCCGATTTAGTAAGGTAGCTAAAGAACCAGTTGAGAGCTGTAGAGTTGAGGTTGAACGGGGCTAGAGTGTTGAGTAGTAGTTGGTTGGGATAACCATATCAAAAACTTTGGAAATATCCAGGAATATAGTAGAGACTAGTTGTCCACTGTTTTTGAGGAGGTTGAGGTAGTTAGTGAAATTTGAGGGTGTGGAGGTACTGTGTTTTGGTCGGAAGCCGAGCTGTGAACTAGATAAGAGGTTATTTGTAGTGAAGTGGTCTAGGAGCGGTTTATGGATACATTTCTCTAATATTTTGGCTAATGATGAGTTGTGTTGTTAGTCCTTGCTTTTATAGTAGAAATCTCATTCTTACAAATATATTTGACAAGATGAATAAACTCTACTTTAAAAAACGGGAGTAGATTGGGATTTCCAATTTTTAGTAACAATTTTCATTGCAAGAGAGAGAGATCATAGTAAAAATGTATGGTTTTTAGGTATGACTTCTGGAATGGGAACATTAAATATCTTTGTAAAGTTCTATAGAATGACAACCGTGTAATTTTTGACTCCCTTATCCTTTTCAAAGTCTAACCAAAATGGGGAAATTATTTTGCAGTTAACAACCATATGTATCCAGTCAGCATCAGGGTGTCCAGATCTCCAGCATTTCATTTAGTTTCATTTTTCTTGTACATTATTGCTAGTCCTATGTGAGCTGAAAAGACATCTATGTAAAAATGTCCATGGTATACACGCCAGAACAGGGAAGATATGTATTCCATCACCAACTGTAAACAAAGTTCGTTTTTTCTTTTTCTGAGAATACTTGTCTATTAACGTCACTTGAATAATTCCAAAAAGAAACCATCTGTTTTGCTAAAATCATTTCTGAGAATTTTATAAATTAACAGATATGTATGTAATGTTCTTGGGTGAGCTATTAATAATTGTTGAGATAAAATCCAAGATTTTTAAGTTACTTTTATTGTATATCTGTATATGTATGAGCTTAGTAAGTATAAAATCCCTACAAGTTGGGATGTCCAGGCAATTGCAGTTTTGCAAACTATATCTGCTGATCAAATAGTCTGCAGAACTTATTTTATTAGCTGAGAGAAATTGATTCCAATATAATAGGTCATCCTTCTTAAATTCTAACATTTTCTGATTATCAAAAGATATCAAACATTAATTTGTGTAAACAGTAGGAAACATAATTATTAATAAATTCTTAATTGATTAGAAAACCTAAGCTTTTTAAAGAGCAATTTCTGGTTTATAAGAGGTGTGAGAACTAGTTTTGACCTTTCACTTTGAACGTATATTTTTAAAATCCATATAAAGATATTTGTATGTGAGTATATGGTTCAACCAATGTCCTATTACTATTAAGAAGTAAGCTTTCATGTATCAATTTCCAATATGATGTATAAGAAGTATTATTCCAAAGTGACACTATGTTCATAATTGTGGAGTTTAAATAAAAATCAGTATTTGGAAACCCTATACCTCCTTCATCCCAGCTTGTGGTCTGCCAGAGAAGAGAAATTCTTGTTTTTTTTTGGGATACCAAAGGAAGTTGAGTAATAACTTGTTAATTGTCTGTTTTATTTTGACAGGTGGGGGAATTATTAGTGCTTGGCCAATGAATAAGATTTTAGGTAACAGTACCATTTTGATTAAAGTTAGTCAGTCTTCAAATTTGAAGAGTCTGTTCCAACTATCAGACTAGTAATTGAGATTATATGTTGTTGATAATTAAGTGTAAGTGATTTTTTTATAATTGGATTCATAGGTTGGTACTAGGCTATCTGCCCTAAGGCCTATGCAAGCCTAGCCATAACAATTCCCTGGAAATTTCTTCCCACAATATTTACTTCTCTGGGCCCCTGTCTAGCAGGGCGACTGACATGATCCCCGGGGTGAATTTCCTGTCTCCCATCCAATCATCAAGGTTCCTTTTGAAGAGGGCCAATGAGGCGCTCTGCTTGACATGTATGGGCAGTCCCTTCCAGAGTATGGGGAGTCTCTGGGTCAGGAACCTATCCCTCCAGCATGTTTTGTTCATTGCGATAAGGTTTAGATGCCTGGAGCGTGTGGCTCTGAGGGATTGGGATTTCTTTAAGTGGAGCATGTCCAACAGCTCAGGGTTTGACATGGCCTTGTATGTTGAGCAGGGATTGCCTCTGAGTAGACAATATGCCACAGAGTATAGTTTTTTAGACGGTCAGCATATGGCATCTGCTTTAGGCCTGTGATTCTTTTAGTGAGGTATTTCTGTGGCCTTTCCAGCTGTTGCAGATGTCTTGTGAGGGTACATACCAAATGGGGCATTATACTCTGTAATGGGTCTAATGAGGGATGAGTATAGTGGGACAATGACCTCATTTTTTCTGGATGAAAAGCTCTTAGTGATGAGGTGCGCCACATAGAAGGATTTCCTGACTGTTGTGGCGATGTGGTTATCGAAAGTGAGACCACCGTCCACTTGTGTCCCTAAGTCTCTCATCACACTTTCGATGTTTAGTGTCCTGCCACCTATGTGGTAGTTCATGGGTACATATTTTTTTCCAAAGGGGATAACTATACATTTCTTGGCATTAAGTTTGAGCCCATGGCTCTGGCACCAGCATCTGTTTCTAAGGCCCTTTTGTAGAATATCCACATCATTTGGGGATTCTATAATGGTTCCCAGTTTGCAGTCATCTGCAAACTTTGTTAGCTAGAGTCCCTTAGTGTTGGCTTGTACTTAAGAGAAGTAGATGCCAAACAAGAGTGGTCCCAGGACTGAACCCTGAGGTACTCCACTTGTCACTTGTCTGGAGCTGGATTTGGACTCTGCAACTTTTACAGTCTGGGTTCTTGTCAGTAAGCCAGTTGGCAACCCATCGAGTGACGTAGGGATTTATGCCCAGCTTCGTAAGTTTATATATGATTCCAGAGTGGGGGATGGTGTCAAAGGCCTTGGCGAGGTCCAGATAGGCTGTGTGGACCGCCTTACCCTCGTCCACAGCTCTGGAGACTGATTAGAACAAGTCAGTCATATTCAGGAGACAAGATCGGCCTTTCACAAACCCAAACTGGGTGGGGTCCAGTGTCTGGAGGGTGCCAATGTCTTTGTTTATAAGTTCCATGATAATGCGTTCCATGCCCTTGCAGATCAGGCTTGTCAGACTGATGGGACGGTAGTTCCCGGGATCCAAGGCGGATCCCCCCTTGTGGAGCGGGATAACTGTAGCTGTGCGCCACTCAGTGGGTACGAAGCCTGAGGTGAGGCTGTTATTAAACAGGACACTTAGGTGGGATGCCAGTTCATTTTGTAGTTCATGTAGTACACAGCCTGGGATGTCATCTGGTCCCATGGATGCTGTATTCTTAGCTTTGGAGAGTGCTGTTTCTACCTGTGTGGCTGTGATTTTCAGAATTTGGCAATCTTTTGGTATTGAGATGGGCCCTTTAGGGGGTGAGAGGGGGGTGAAGTTGGCACTAAATCGATCTGCCAGGATATTGGCAATATCCTTGGGATCAGTATATTTAATGCCATTCTGTTATAGCTCAGAACAGATCTGAGCATTGCCATTTAGATTCTTGACATAACTATAGAATGCCTTGTGGTTGTCTTTGGAATCTTTGGCAATTTTATTTTCGTAACTAGCTTTTGAGGATTTTATGAGGGATCTCAGTTTCTTACTGAGGCTGGTGAAGGAGTTTTTTGCATCCTGGGATTTTCCTCTTTTCTGCAACAGTTTCTTCCTTCTGTTGTATAGTTTGTTTATAGCAGGGGACCACCAGATTGGCTTCCTTTTTTTTTGGAGAAGATCATCTTGGTTCTATTTGAGATGGCACGATTCATGCACGAGTGGATGTGCTCGTACAGTGCCTTATTGTAGGATTCTGCAGTCGAACTTCCAGATCCCATCTGCGTGGGTGTTGTGAAGTTTGTCACTTCTGACTTCTATGAAGTTGGCTTTGGAGAAGTTTTTTAAGGTTGTTTCCTTACTTGGGGGTGGAATGTGGATGTCAAGGGTGATTTGCTTATGGTCAGACCTGACCAATGAGGGGGTGACCACTGGTGTGGAGCATCTGTCTCCCATATTGGTAATGACCAGGTCTAGAATATTGGAGCCCCTGGTGGGACAATGGATTAGTTGATCCAGGGCGTTGGAATTTATAAATTCCAAGAACCGTTGGGAAAAGGAGTTAGTACCTGAGTAGTTTTCCCAATTAATGGCAGGGTAGTTGAATCACCCAGTATTAGGGTGTTTGGTTGTATCTTAATATTTTCCAGCATGTTTAGGAAGGTGTAGTGAGACTCTTTGGGTATGGTGGGGGATCTATAGCAAGCTACAATTTGGATTGCAGTCTTACCTAGTGTTAGTTGCACCTGGAGAATTTCAGATGCATTGTGTTGGGCAACTAGCCTGGAGGTGTGAATATGGACACTCCTCCACGTTTAGTGTTTCGGTCTTGGTTTTGTGGCCGAAACGTGTGGTAAGAATTGTAGCCTGGTATTGCAGGGGTGCTCTCTGGAGCCTTGAACCAGGTCTCAGTCACTGCACAGATGTCGATGTTCTCCATTTTTAGGAGTGTCTCGAGAGTGTGCATTTTGAGGTTTAGACTTCTAGCATTGAGTAGCATTACCTTCAGATTTTGCATGCTTGTGTCTGTTACGGTGGTGGTTTTATCCTTTGAACCTTGCCTAAAAAAGGCATTATAGGGGTGGCAAGAGCCTTAGCCAGTAACCTGAATCCCAGGGGCGACAGGTGCAGACCATCTCTGGCAAAGCATCGTGGTTTGTTGATCATGTCTTCCCAGGCAGACAAATACTGGATCCCCTTTGTATGACACCAGAAGCTTAGGCAATTGTTGAAGTCAATCATTTTGTCCTTATACTGTGGTATCATTCTGGGCGAAGGCAGGATGCTGCTCAGGGCTAGGGTCATACCTGCCTGGGTCACATGATCCAAGAGCTCTTCCGTGTCTCTTTTCATGTAGTCCAGGGAGGTACGTCTCAAGTCATTCACTCCAGCATGGACAATGACAGAATCGTATTTGTACTTGTTATGGAGTGACTTGAGTGCATGCGTTATGTGGCGGGCACTAGCACCCGACAGGCAGCTGACTGTAATTTTCTCCTTGTTTAGCTTGGTGAGTGGGACATCAGTGTGCCTGACTATAGAGTCACCTATGACTGAAGTGTTTGGTACATTGTCTTGCCTTAGGAGCTGTTGTTGGGTGGCACACTGGTGTTGTGAGCTATGTGTCACTTAGGTTGTGACTGGTGTTTGCTTGCGTTTCGGCTTCGGAGGTCCTTGTTGCTTGGGCAGGTTAATGTTAAGGGCCTCCGCATATGTGGGTTTAGTGTTGCTATGTGTGGATGTTGATGGTGTGGGTTTTGAAGGGCTGTGAATTGCTAGAGGTGTAATGCAGGTGTTAGCCTTCTCCTCTTGACTGTCTAGCACAATCCTGACCGGAGAGAGCTTTGCTTTCAGTTTGGCTATGTAAGTGCATCTCTCGCAGGTTGTAGTGTTGGGTGGTAGGAGGAGAGGATTGTCTGTGTACATGAGGCAGTTGCCGCATTGCCCCAGTATGTCCAGATTCACCAGGTGGACAGTAGAAATCACCGGAAGCTGACCCTTGGACATGCCTGTTTAGGTGCTTTTTTTGTTTTCCCATACCTTTTCAATAATGATACTTAGATATTTTTAATATGTGTGCCCTCCCAGTTTCTCTGTTTTTGATCCATGTATCATAGTAACATTTTGATTCACTAGATGTGTCTGAGTTTTGTTGTGATTAAATTTTAGGCCAGAAATATTTGCAAAGAAGTCTAGATTATGTAATAGGTGATCTGCTGAATTTTCAATCTCATTAGAAGTTATTAGTAGGTCATCAGCAAAGAGTTGTATCTTGGAGGATAATTTGTCTGACACTTTATATCCTTTAACACTGTCATTATTTCTAACCTAATCTGCAAGAGGTTCAGTAGTCAGGGCAAAGAGTAATGAGGAGAAGGGGCACCCCTGTTTAGTACCTCTTAATATTTTGAATGGGCTAGATAGATAAGAGCCAGTCTTTGCATAGGCTATGGACTTTTCATATAGTTTTTAATTAATTGTTTAAAGTTTGGGGAGAAATTGTATTTTTGTAGAACTTTAAATGGATACGGCCAGCTTAGGGAGTCGAAAGCTTGATCTATATCAAGGCTTAAAATGGCTCTTTTTTTTCTTGTTTGCCAAGTCTATTAAGGACAGTAATCTAATTACATTGCTTTTGCACCTTTCTGTTTTTGATAAACCTGGTTTGGGCTTCATGAATTAATATTAAAATAATATTATTTAATCTGTCTGCTAAGGTAGACATGAATATCTTGTAGTCAGTGTTAAGCAAAGACATTGGTCTGCATGATGTGCAAAGGTTCGGCTGTTTATTTGGCTTTAAGATGGGAGAGATGATAGAATAGTTCCATGAGGGAAGGATGTTTGCTGTAGTTTTAACTTCTTGGAATGCATTGATTAAGATTTTAAAGATGTTATCAATTAAGATTTTGTAAAATTCCAGAATTGGTTCATCCAGCCCTGGTGCCTTTTATGTCTTAAGATTTTTTTATTTGCTCTCTTAATTCTTTAAAGGAAAGGATTTGTCTGTGTTATTAATATTGTGTTTGGATAGCTTCTTTTGAATATTATCAAGAAAGTTATTTATACCTTGGTTATCACTTGTAGATGAGTTGTTATTATTATTGTAATGGTTTTTAAAACATAAGATGTTTTTAGATCTATAACTTTGATAGTCTGATTATTTCTAGTGTATATTATTTCTTTTATATGACTTTTTTTTCATTTAAATATTTATACCTAATCGCAATCCTGTGCATACTCTTGGGATTAATTGCGTAGGATATCCTGATATTCCTTGTTCAGTTTACATCAGCTAATGCAGATTTGTCATTTGATGTAAGTTTTAGTTCATCAGTTTCTTGTATGTCTAGCAGTTTTTTTATCCCACTCTTTCCTTTTATTTATATACTAACTTTTGACTTTACCTTTAAGGTGCCCCCATAGGATAATATCTGAAACCTCTCCATTTATTATTGGCGTCTAGATAAAGCCTTATTTCATCTAGAAACTTGTACTGTTACTAGGTAAGCAGGTAGTCTTTGGCAGAAGGGGTCAGTATTAAGTGTTACATTGAAGGTGATAGCATTGTGGTCAAACATAGGGCATGTTGTCAGCATTACATTATCAGTTTTGGCCAGTAAAGAATTGGTTACAAAGACTTTATCTATGTTGGTCTGTGTGCCAAATCTGTAAGAGTAATGACAATACTTCAGGAAGGATTATATTTTTATACTATCAGCGTTAATTAGGTTTCCGTCTTTTATGTAGTTGCTCAAGTGCTTGGCGACAGGGGACACCTTGAAGGGCTTAGAGCTTGTGGTATCAGTGGAGGACAAGATGTAATTAAAATCACCTGCTGATAGTAACTCACCTTTAGACTTTAATGTTATGGTGCCTAAATATTTTTTTTCAGTTTTAGTCCTGATACCCGGTATCCAGTAGGTATTTGCAAAAGTGTACATCTTTTAATCTAGTTTTAGTATGACTAAAGCAAGCATGCCATCATTGCTTATGAGTCGATAATTTCTGGAATTCTCATTGATTTTCTAGATCTTCTGTTACTAAGTGGGATTCCTGAATGAAAGCAAAAAAAGAAGTCATGTACTCACCATAACATTCCATTTGAGTAGTTGTACTTCATTTGTCTTCAACCTCTGGGAATACGGATCCATATCGGATCCAAGCTGGCAAATATTACTAGCATCTGCACTGAACTCCAGACTCCTCCCCTTACCCATAATACACCTCCACTGCCTTCCATCCCCAGATTGAGTTTGCTGAACTTATAATTAGAACCTGACCTGATAACATACTTGTGACCTATACTGCAGCCGGTAGGATGAACATGCGACAAGGTCTGGGGGGGGGGATGGGTGAAGACAAATGAAGTACTACTACTACTCAGATGTAACGTTGTGGTGAGTACATAACTTCTTTATCTGAAGTAGTTTACTTCATTTGGTCTTCAGCCTGTGGGACAGAGTCCCCAGCTACTAAACTCCTGGGAGAGGCCCTCCTGGAAGGATATTCCGGAGCACCGCGGAGCCAAAGGATGCTCTCCATCTAGAAGTCAAATCCAATTTGTAATGAGCAATAAACGTATGAGATGAGGACCAAGTAGCTGCAGAGCAAATGTTCTCCAAAGACACCCTAAACCAGAAAGCTGCAGATGTAGCCATGGACCTAGTGGAATGAGCTTTAACCTGATCTGGAGGAGACATGCCTTTGTCCTTATAGACCTGCAGGATGCATGAAGAAATCCATCTAGCTATAGTGACCTTGGAAATAGGTTTGCCCAAAAAAGGGTCTATAAAACGAAACAAACAATTGATCAGATTTACGAAAATTATTTTGCCTGTGTAAATAGAATCGTAACTGTCTATGAACATCCAACATGTGTAGCTTGTATTCCATCCTGTTGGTAAAATTGGGAAAGAACACAGGCAAATTTATAGTCTGATTGATATTGACTAGTGACGCCACCTTAGGAAGAAAAGATGGGTTGGTTTGAAGGGAAACTCTATCTTTATGAAAAATCATGTACAGAAATTTGATGGACAAGGCTTGTAATTCTGAAACCCTTCTAGCAGAGGTAATAATGACCAGAAAAGCTGTTTTCCACAATAGAAATTTTATATCTGCAGTTGCGGCAGGTTCGGAAAGCGGGGTGACCAGAGCTTGGAGAAGCATAGTAAGGTCGCATGGGGGGGGCAGGATCTTTGACTGGGGGACATAGCAAAAAGGTGCCTTTAATAAAGGCTTTGCAGAGTCTAGAAGATGCCAAGGATCCAGAATTCTTGCCCACATGAAAATGAGAAATGACAGCCAACTGAACTTTGACAGTAGAAGAACTGGCTCCATGCTGGAAAATGTCAGCCAAGAAATCGGGAATAGCAGCAATAGGAGCCGTGAAAGGATCTAAACTCCTTGCGAGGCCCAGAAAAAAAATTTTCCACTTGCTGCGATAAACCTTTCTGGTTGAAGACTTATGAGCAGCTATCAAAATGTACTTAACTGAGGAGGAAAGTTTGAGAGTCCTAGTAGTAGTCACGGGAACTGGAGCAGCCAAGCCATGAGCTTTAGGCTGTCCAGACTCGGATGAGGCACCCCTGATGGGTGTGAAATCAGATCTTGAATGGGATCTAGGATCCAAGGTGGATCCAGAAGGTGAGACCAAAGGAATGGAAACCATACCTCTGAGGCCAGAATGGTGCAGTGAGGATCACCTTGCTCCCCAGTTGACAAGCTTTCTGCAGAAATCTCTGAATGAGAGGAACTGACAGGTAAGCGTACAGAAGACCGGGATGCCAAGCATGAACTAGAGCATCTCTGGGGGATTCCCCCGGCAGAGGGTTCAGAGCGAAAAACCTGCTGGACTTCACGTTTGAAGGAGATGCGAGGAGATTGCAGCAAGGTTGACCCACTCGCTGAAGATCTGTTCCGCTACTGACAGATTCAGAGACCACTTGTAAGGCATCAGAATGGTACAACTTAGCCTGTCTGCTTGAATGTTGGACCTTCCTGGAATGTGCGTTGTGATGAGAAAGCGACTGGTGGAGACTGGGGCTGGAACAAAGGGTCGTCCCTCCAAAATGTCCGGAGAGCTCATCCACCATACGAGGGATGACTGACACACTTGACTTGGGTGGATAGGATAGGTTAGTGATAATTCCAACAGGGGCCATTGAACCACTAGAGTCCACTGAAGAATCTGCATGTTTATTTTATTTTATTTTATTTTATTTTACATTTGTTGACCAGGCTAGTCCAACTGGATATATGTCCATTTTCAGTAGAGGCCCGGGGAGAAAAGCTCCACTAGTTATACATTTTCACACAAAGGCATAAAAGGTTACATAACAATCATAACAAATAAAACAAATAAAATGGATAAAAAAATTAAATATAAAATTGTTAGTTAAAAATATATATATATTTTTTTTGTTATTAAGGGTAATGGTAGAGAAAAGAGTTAGCATTAGTCTGGATTAGTACAGGAGCAAAGCCAGTGTTTATTGAGATAAACTTTTAGTTGGTGTTTGAAGAGTTGGAAAGAGGTTAAAGAAGTGATATCAGAGGGTAGTTTATTCCATGCTTTTCCAACAGAGTTGGAAAATAAACTGTCACCTGCATTATTGTTAGGTTTGGTAGTATTAATCAGAAGTTTATTAGAAGAACGAAGTTGTTTCAGGTTGTTATATGGAGAAATAAGGCTAGAAAGTATTGGTGTGTTGGTTGGCTGATATAGAATCTTATAAGCAATTAAGATCTGTTGCAGTATAATTTGGTTAGGAAGTTCTATCCAGCCTAGTTCTTTTAGGTTTAAGCAGTGATGAGTTCGAAAAGGAGATCCAGCAGCGAATCTAGCTATGTTATGATAGGATGTTTCTAGTTTCTTCATGTTGTTTTTGGAAAGATTAGTGTAAATGGGGGAAGCATAGAGAAGAGTGGAGATTAGGTGAGATCTAGCAATGGTGGACCTTGCTGTGGGTATTAGGAAAGGTTTGATTCTATAAAGGATCCTATTTTTTTATTAACTAATTTTATGGTGTTATTGATGTGGGAGTCGAAGTTGAGGTTATTATCAATAGTTATACCTAAAAGTTTTGTGGTCTGGTCAGGAGAGATGAGTGTTCCGTCAGTGGATGTAAGAGTAAAGTAAGGTGTAGTTGATTTCAGTAGGTGAAAAAGTAGTAGTTTGGTTTTCTTAGGGTTAAGGAGTAAACAGCGTAAGAGAACCATTGTTCTACAGTGTTAAAAGCTTTTGAGTAAGTGACTGGAGTTCAGTTTGAGAGTTCGGAACAGATTATAGTTGAGTCGCTCATGTATTGTATGCAGGTAGTATATGGGATTGCAGATTGAAGGTCATTAATAAAGACTGAAAATAGCAGAGGGCCTAGGATAGAGCCTTGAGGTACGCCTAAGGAAATAGGTAGAAGATTTGAAAGTGAATTTTTCCACAGTACTGCCTGCTGACGATTTTCTAGGTAAGATGCAAACCAGGACAAGGCAAGATTATCAAGAGCCAGAGATTTTAGGATGTGTAGTAAAAGTTTATGATTCACCATATCAAAAGCTTTGGATAGGTCGATGAAGACAGAGGATGATATATAGTTTTTGTTGCGGTTAGTGTTAATGGAGTTTGTGAAGGAGAGTAAAGCAATGGTGGTACTGTGTGAGGGTCTGAAACCATGCTGACAGTTAGAAAGTAGGTTGTTGTTGAGAAGGTGATTTAGTATTTGTTTGTGAATACATTTTTCCATGATTTTTGTGATTGGAGAGAGGAGAGCTATTGGTCGAAAGTTGGAGAAATCATTAGAGTTTCCCCCTTTATGTAGTGGGATGATATGAGATATCTTCCAGATAGAGGGGAAGATTCCTTCTTTTATAGATCTATTGATCAGGATAGAAATAGGGTAGGCTAAGACTTTGGCACCTATTTGCAGGAATTCTGCAGGCAATTTGTCTGCAGAGGGAGTGGTAGGTTTTAACTTTTGGAGCAGTGATGTGATAAAAGAGGTAGAGACAGGTTGTAAGTGGAGGGTAGGAGGTGAATTTGATGTAGGTGGAAGTAGATTAGAGGTATCGGGAGATAGATGACTAGCAAGTGTTTGGATAGTATTCGTGAAGAATGAGTTGAAGTCATTTGCTGTTTGTTTAGGGTTCTCTGGGTTAGAGTCACAGGGATTAGGTGTGATGGAATGACCTGGAGATAGAAGATTGTTAATACTGGTCCAGAATCTTTTAGGTTCCTTATTAGTGTTATGCTGTAACTGAAGGTAATAGTTTTTTTTGTCTGTCAGGATAGCTCTTTTAGTGCTGTTTCTAAGCTCTCTAAAGTTTTGGCGATCAGTTAGATTTTTAGTGGTACGCCATTTAGACCAAGATTTGTTTCTAAGTTTGATTTTATGCCTAGTATCGTTAGTTAGCCAGGGGGCTACTTTTGTTTTGGTTCTGATGGTACGGGTTGGGGCATGTTGGTCTAGAATTGATAAGAATGTAGAGTTAAAGTATTCTACTGCATCATTAAGAGGTAGATATTTTAGTGAGGACCAATTACAACGTTTTAGATCAGCTTGAAAATGTTCAGAGTTAAAATATGTATAGCCGAGCACACGGAAGAAGAGTTATGGTCGCCGCCATCGAGCCTAGGGCCCTCAACACTGATTCTGCTGTCGGGAGGTGAGAATGGTAAGTCAGGGAGACATGCATCCTGAGGTTTTGAACTCTCTCTGAGGTCAGGAACACTTTGAACTGGAGTGTGTCTATTCTGGCACCAGTGTAGTCTATTACTTGTACAGGCTCCAACAGAGATTAGGATGTGTTGATTGTGATGCCCAAACTCAGGGCAAGTGTCAGAAAGTAATCCTTGGTTTGGGAAAGTAGATGCCTGGTGGGGAGCAGTGAGGAGCCAATCGTCCAGATACGGGTAGACCTGAATCCCCTGAAGCCTCAGGTGAGCCGCTACAACTGCCATCACTTTGGTAAACACCCTGGGGCTGTAGTGAGACCAAAGGGTAGGGCTACAAATTGATAATGATTGGCCCCTAGCTGGAAGCGGCCGAACCTCCTGGAGCTTCTGTGCATTTCTATGTAATAGTAAGCATCTTGCAAATCTAACGAGCACATCAAGTCACTCTCTTGCAGGTATGGCATGATGGACTGTAGTGTGACCATCTAGAAATTCTCTTTGGCAACTGACAGATTCAGGTTAGAGAGGTCCAGAATGGGCCTTAAGTCCTCCATTTTCTTTGGCATAAAAAAAAACCTGGAGTAAAAGACCGATCCGGACTGATGTGGGGGAATGGTGTTGATGGCTCATTTTCCTAGCAGCTTGGAAATTTCCTATGCTGCTGCCTCCCTTTACATGGGTGGGACATCCGGGAGGTGTTTGGTAGATATGGGGTAACCCACGAAGGGGATAGAATATCCTCTGGATATGATTTGAAGCACCCAGCGGTCTGTTATGGACTCCCATGCCGCTGGGTGGAAGGACAATCGTCCTCCGACTGCCTCAAGAGTAGAACAGCCGGGCAACCCCTCAGGGTTACTGCCCGGGTCTGAGGCCCGAAGTTTTGCGGACCCCCTCGGCTTCTGGGCCGGCATCCATTCTGTCCCCCTCTGCCTCTAGGGGAAGAAGAGCCCTGAATGTCCTGGGATTACTGAGACGTCCGAAACCACATCTTCTTTTGCCCTCTCTGGATCCGGGAAAAGGACCTTTGAATATTAGAAAAGCGGATCTTGACGGCAGACCGTGTCTTCCCATCCTTCTCACTCTGGACTAGTGTCTCCTTGACGGCCTTACCGAAAAGTGTCGAACCCTCATAGGGGGCATTGGCAAAGGACACCTTTAAAGGGTTCAGTAAATTGGCACAACTCAAGCCAGGCATTACACCTCATGGACACACCAGACCCAGCCACCCTAGCCACTCCTTCCATAGCATGGAAGAGGAGTTGCATGGACGTATTTGATACCACTTTCAGAGTGGCCATTTTCGCGGAGAACGAAGCCTTATCCTGCTATGACATGGACTTGGGTGGAGACTCCTCCAGCTCCTTCACTAGGTCACATTGGAATCTCGTGACATGGGCCAAGTAATTCACCCTGATCGAAAAGGTAGCTGAAGCATACACCGCTTCCCTGGGGGGGGGACCATCATCCGTGACTCTTGGTCAGGAGGGTGGACCAAGGAACATTCCTGAGATATTTCCCTCTTCATGGCTGCTGTTACCACCATGGTGTCCACTGGGGAGCCCTTGTTCCAGGAAGGCCTGTCAATGGGGGAGCGTAAATCGGGGCACTTGAGGATCAGCTCCATGGTAGCTGGTTCCTTCTACGCCTGCGAGGTGATCAAATCCACTAAAGGATCTGTGGGAGGGGACACCCAGTAAGTAGACAGGCCTGTGCCGAAAGCCTCCAGAAACACAGACTCAGAGGAGGATTTGGGGGCAGACCAACCTCACCGCTGGCGCAGGATCTCCATAATGTCTCCAAAGGAGACATCCTCGGGAGGTGATCTTGGGGAGCCCTCCCCATCATCTAAATCTATGTCTTCGGTTAGGGACTCTGGGGGAGTCCAAGTACCTCCTCTTGCACGTATGCTTGCAAGGCATATTTCCAGTGGGGCTCTCAGGGGAGCGCTTGCAAGACATCTGTTCCTCTGGGGGAACCGTCTGGGGCTCTTCAGGCATGGGCTGTCCCTCTGGTAAGACGATGGAGACCGTAAACAGAACCGAGGGGTCTGGGCAGAGTCCGAGGGGGCGGTCAGGGGTTTTGATCCTATAGGACCGTTTCTTCCACATCGAATGCCGAAGGAAAGCAGACCTCCTGGGAAGCTAATAAGGAGGCTGGTCTCCATGGGTCCAGCATGAGAATCAGGGCCGGACCAGAAATGGACAGATCTCCGAGGGAGGGAATCTGGCCCAACAATGTCGGAGCTGATGGAAGAAGTTCCACTCCCTCGGATCCGACACCCAGGCTGCAGTTCCGAGAGCTGGTCTGATCCGAGATGCTCCAGGCAGCTGTCGGCATCGAGGAAACAAGGATAGTCTGCGCTGACTCTCTGACCAAAGCCAACCTCTGATCCGAAAACTCCGAAGCCGAAGGTTGGATCGGAGAAGGAGAAATGGGTTGGAAAAAAGGAAGTAAGCTCCCCCATTCAGAGGGAGGGGGGCTGGCAAGACCCGTTTCTGGATCTGTGTACGGATAAAGCGCCTCATCATCTTATCCAGAACCATGTCTGATAAGGAGCGGGTAGACCGTGATGAGGCCATGGACTCCAATCTGGCGGGTCAGGGAACTGAGGCCTGGGAGACTGGACATGCCTCCTCCGGCTCCGGGGAGAACCTCGGAGACCGGAGCCGAGAGGAGTCATGGATCCATGCAGACTTGCTCAGGGAAGCCAGGTCCGGGGACCTCTTCCTCTTTTCCTTCATCTTCAACTCTCTCTCCCACTCTCTTATCTCTCCTCTGCTCCACTGCCACAGGCTTAGTTGCAGGAGTTTGAGTTCTAGCCTGGGGGGGAGGAAAGGCAGTCACAGCAGCCTCTGTGACTGAAGCTGAAAACAAGGAAGGAGGATCAGTAGCAGGCAGAAGACCTTTGAGGGACAACTTGGCCTTTCTTTTAACGCTCAGGGATTGAACCCCGCACAAGTGGAGCAATTCACACAAAGGTGGGCCACACCTAAGCACAACACACACAGAGTGTGGCCATCTGCTGGGGAGAGCTTATGGCCACACTTTGTGCAGCACTTAAAGATAAGCTTTTCAGCCATCCTACAAGAAAAAGAAAGAGGCCTTAAAGACAGGCAAAAAACTAACTTTCTTTATTCTAACAGACACACACCCACTTGCCACACTAGACTAGAGACAACACTAAAGGAGGGAGGGGCACCACAGACAAACTAGTCTAACTATCTAAACAAAGCTACACTCAGCGCCAAAGTGATGGGAGGGAAGAAAGGGTACCTCCACTAACCTAACTCAGCTAAAAGAAATAGAATTTTTCAAACTTGCAGTAAGAATTCATCCACTGTTAGCTGGAGCTCTGAAGACACGATGTGTAACAAGTATCGGCAAACGAGATCTGGGGATGGAAGGCAGTGGAGGTGTATTATGGGTAAGGGGAGGAGTCTGGAGCTCAGAGCTGATGCTAGTAGTAATTGCCATCTCCGATCCGATATGGATCCGTATCCCCACAGGCTGAAGACCAAATGAAGTAAACTGCTTCAGATTCTGCTTATGTAACATTAAATATTTGTTGACACTACTCCTTTTCATGGGGTTGTTAAACCCACTGACATTAGTAGATATAACTTTAAATATTATTTGATGGAAACTGCTATTATAAGTAAAATTGGAAAGTGCTTTCCTTGATTCATTATGACGAATACATTTTTTAAAACTGTTATGGACAGTTTAAAAACTCTCTAAATTTGAAAATAAAACTGTATATTTTAATCACCTTCTGCATGGATAAACTATATCCAGGCTTACTATTTCTCTCATAGAAGCCATAAACTAACCCTGTCATGACATCTAGTGGGAATTCCTAGCTACTGCAGGTTAATGGTAAGAAGGGAGACTGCTAATGGCTTTTAAGCTACAATGCAAACAACAAAGGGGAAAGACGACACCCCCACATGCCCAAGCAGAAATCACCAGAGAGGACCCCACCCACTCCAACCCTCACCTCCAATCCCTCATACATCCTCCTAACCAGCCTTGTATACATTTTTTCCCAGGAAATGCAAACTCCTGCATTACTCTGTTCACAAAAGACCCAACTTACTCTGTGAAATGCCCTCTCCGCACAAAGACCAAACAGCAACAATGGTATCCTCTCACATTCTGCCTCCCCCTGGACCACCAATGCTCTGTCAGTGTTGTCAAATGCCTGCTCCCCCAAAAAACCACACTGATCCATATCCATGAACCTTGCCATTAGTCTTGCCATTCTTTTAGCCATTACAGACGTGAACACCTTACAATCGTGGTTTAGTATTGAAATGAATGCATGAAGCTGGATCTGATAGATCCCCACCCTCTACTTAAAACACAGCACTGCCTTCCTCCAGGATGCTGGCACCTCTCATAAAATACTGTTAAAATCTTCATGATCTTTAGCAGCTTTTCCCCTTCTAGCCTACAAACCTCCATAGGAACACCATCTATTCCTGGGGACCCTCCTGTAGATTGATTAAACATCACAATTTCATAGGTTCATAGGTGGGTACTAGGCTATCGGCCCAAGGGCCCAAGTAAGCCTAGCCAACAAGGATCCCTGGCTTACACCACCCAAGAAAGTTATTTTCCTGTGCTCCTGTCAAGCAGAGCCACAGAAGTGATCCCTGGGGTGTATTTCCTATTTCCCATCCACTTATCAAGATTTTTCTTGGAGTGCTAATGAGGAACGTTGCTTGACCTAGATGGAGAGATTGTTCCAGAGAATGGGAAGTCTCTGGGACAGGAATCTATCCCTCCAGCATGTCCTGTTTATTGTGGTGACAAGGTTTAGGTCCCTAGAGTGTGTAGCTAGGAGGAATTGGGATTTCTGTAGTTGTAGCATGTCCAACAGCTCTGGGTTTGACATAGCTTTATATGTTAGGCAGAGATCACCTCGGAGTAGGCGATATGCTACGGAGTAAAGCTGGAGTTTTTTGAGACTTGTCAGTGTAGGGCATCTGTTTGAGGCCAGTAATCCTCTTTGTGAGGTACTTCTGTAGCCTTTCCAGCTGCTGCAGATGTCTTGTGAGGTGCATTCCAAAAGGGGCGTTGTACTCTATAATGGGTCTAATGAGTGTCGAGTAGAGGGGAGCAATGACCTCTTTTTTTTTTCCTAGATGAGAATCCTTTTGTGATGAGGTGTGCCATGTAGAAGGATTTCCTGACTACTGTGGCGATGTGATTATCAAAGGAGAGACTACTGTCCATCTCAGTTCCCAGGTCTCTTATCACACATTCAGCGTTAAGTAGACTGCCACCTATGTTGGTAGTTCATGGGTACAGAGTTTTTACCAAAGGGGATGACAATGCACTTTTTGCCATTGAGCTTCAGGCCATGGCTCTGACACCAGGCATCTGTCTCATTGAGGCCTTCTGTAGGATGTCCACATCATTTGGGGACTCAGCTATGGCTCCTAGTTTGCAGTCATCTGCGAACTTCATTAGCCAAAGGCCTTCTGTGTTAGCCTGTACTTCAGTGAAGTAGATGCCAATCAGGAGAGGTTCCCAGGACTGAACCCTGTGGCACTCCCATTTGTCACTGGTTTAAAGTCAGATTTGGAGTCTGAAACTTTTACAGTGTGGGTTCTGTCAGTGAGCCATTTGGCAACCCTTCTTGTGATGTAGGATTTTATACCTAGTTTAGTGAATTTAGCTATAATTCCAGAATGGGGGATGGTTTCGAAAGCCCTGGCAAGGTCAAGATAGGCTGTATGAACCAGCTTACCCTTGTCTACAGCTTTGGTGACTGCCTCAAAGAAGTCGATCAGTTCAGGAGGCATGATCTGCCTTTCACAAACCCGAACTAGGTGGGGTCCAGAGTTTGAAGGTTACCAATGTCTTTGTTTATGAGTTCCATGACGATACGCTCCATGGCCTTACAGACCAGGCTCGTCAGGCTAATAGGGAGATAGTTCTCGGGATCAGTGGTGGCTCCTGCTTTATGGAGTGGGATAACTGTTGCTGTGTGCCAATTAGTGGGCACAAAGCCTGATGTGAGACTATGATTGAATATGGTGCTTAGGTGGGGAGCCAGTTCGTTCTGAAGTTTGTGTAAAACGCAGCCTGGGATGTTGTCCGGTCCCCACAGATACTGTGTTTTTGGCTTTACAGAATGCAGCTTTTACCTGCGTAGCTGTGATTACAGGGAGTCTGCATTTTTCCTGTACAAATATGGGCCCTTTAGGGGGTGAGAGGAGGGTAAAGTTAGCACTGAACCAATCTGCCAGGATGTTGGCAATATCAGTTGGTTCTGTAATTTTCATGCCGTTGTGCTGCAACTCGGAGCAGATCTGAGTGTTGCCATTGAAATTCTTGACATAGCTATAGAATGCTTTGTGGTTGTCCCTAGAATCAGTGGCAATGTTGTTTGGAGGATCTTATAAGGGATCTCAGCGTCTTACTGAGGCTGACCAAGGAACTCCTCCACATATCTCATTTCCTCCTATCCTAAGTAATCGAACCTCATCTACCTCCAATCCTAGCATACTTAATTCTTCCATAAATATTAAGAAGGGAGACTTCATGTTCATTAAAACATACAAAAGAAAAAATTCAATTTAAGATCAGTTGAGTAATCCTAATAGTTATTTGTTACTATGCTTAAATACAGGACTGTAATGTCATTAAAGCAGACAGGAAAAAAATAATAATTTGTAACTGTTACTGTCAGAAACATATTTGTAATTATTTAAATATAAATGTAATTCAGATTAAATAAATCACTATTTACAGTAAACCATATGCTTATAAGACTAGATAAAAAAAATTGGTAAATGAATGAAAACAGTTCAAATGATCATTCTTGAATCTGATTGGCTGTTAGAGTTCAGTGAAGAGAAACAAGTTCAGAAGTCACGTCTACTTCCTGGAAAAGAGCACAGATTGTTTCTTATGAGCCTTTGAACTGACTGAAGCATTTAGAATCTTGAGCTTGTCACAAAAGTTGTCAAAATTCCATCAAAAAAGTAAGTAGGCGGGAATTTTCTAGTGAAGTGAAGCTTAAGCATAACTTGTAAAATGATGAATATTTAAAATAAAGGCTCCAAATTACCAACCATGCACAGCTATAAGATATATTAGCTAAATGGAGCACATTGCAGAAGTTCAGTTAAGTAGTAAATGTATGTATAATAATAAAATGTCACCACTTTTTTTTTTTTTTTTAATTACTTAACAATAACACAATAAGCATTTCTGTCTCATGCAGTGATTAAATACTATGACATTAGGACTAAAACAGAAAGGGAAGGCACATACATGAAGAAATAAGTATAGGATATAAAATAAATATATATGTAAATATATGAAATAAGTGATTTATATCATTTCACTAGTGCTATGCCACATATATAAAACGATAAGTATAAAAAAGTAGTTTACTGTTAGATAAGATTTTGATTTACTTGAATTTTGAGTAATGTATATTATTTATAAAGGTAGCATTGTTGTGGGAAAGTGTATTGTTCCACAGTATTTAGAAGGGAGAAAACAAAAACTAGCATGAAATGTGAAGTTGTGTATAATCATGTCTCTGGGTTTCTTTTTGCTTTAATAGTCCACTCATTTTTTTGGAGCTTGTCTTTTTAGGTTCATTGAAGAATCTATGGGTTTAGGTTGACTTAAAAGGTTCCTTCTTTAGACAAATGTGGATGCTTCTTAGGTTCATAGGTGTGTACTATGCTAATGGCCCTGGGCTTTTACAATCCTAGCCCATAGGATTACCATGGCATCGTGCCACCTGACCTTAGTTCCCAGTGCCTCTGTCGAGTAAAGCTACTGGAGTGATCCCCAGGGTGAATTTTCTATTTTCCATCTACTCATTAAGATTTCTTTTGAAGAGGGCCAGTGAGGTGCTGTGCTTGACATGTATGGGAAGTCTGTTCCATAGCATGGGCAGTCCCTGGGTTTTGAACCTGTCCCTACAGCATGTTCTGTTAGTTGTGGTAATGAGGTTGAGGTCTCTGGAGCATGTGGTGTGGAGGGGTTGGGATTTCTTTAGATGTAACATTTATAACAGAGCTGAGTCAGACATGGCTTTGTAAGTCAAGCAGAGATCGCCTCTAAGTAGGAGATATGCGACAGAGAATAGTTGGTAGATGTTCTTCGTCTTCCATTGCTGCAGTCCTGACTATTGGGTATAGTCCGCGTCCAGTCGGCCCGAATACCAGAGTATAAGGCTGACGTCGGTCAGGGCGCATTAGACTGACGTCAGTACGTCAGGGTACTAATGCGCATGACCGACGCCATATCCTCAGTCTTTTTTGCCGCATGGTCCGATGCAGAAGCAATTTTGCGAGTGCAGGTTGGCGTTCTGAGATTTTCCGAAACCGGAGTTTCAGACCGAAACAGAGTTGGCTAAGTACCCCGTTGGGGAACATTTTGGTTTTTTCTTGCCTCAGTATTTAACCGGATGTCAGAAAAAGTGAATAACTGTATTTCTTGTGGCAAACAGATACCGCATAGGGATTATCATACATTGTGTATACCTTGTTTAGGGCCTGAGCACGACGTTGTTGGTTGCCGCGCTTGTGCTAGATTTAACAAGCGCACTATTAAGAGGAGGCTAGATTGTGCTAGGTTAGTGTTTGGGAAGCGTTGCAATTATAATATGCCGCCGGATGCTCCGCCCGCTTCATCCAAGAAGCGCAAGGATAAAACAGTGAAGCCTAGGGGTGAGGAACCGCAGTCCCGGACGCCGGTTCTTTGGAAGGCTCAGTGGAGCCGGAGGTTTTGCCAGGAGTTTCCATGGAGTCCCAGGCAGAAACTATACTCTTACAGGATGTGCCTTCTCAGGAGGTAGGCCAGGCTGAGGGGCTTCTCAGGTGACTGTTCTTCCCTCTCTTCCCAAGGTAGTTAGGGCCTCTCCTTCTGTTACCAAAACTTCTATGAGAGGTAGGCCTACTTCAGCTTCAGTGGGGGCTTCTCCTACCATTTCAGGTTCTGTACCTAAGAAACATATGCTTAAGATGGCAGAAGATTTGATTACTTTGATTAGGGGTTCTATGCCCCCGCCTGATAAGAGGCCTAGGGTGGAATCTGAGTTTGAGAGTTTTGAACAGTGTTCTGAGGCTTCAGAATCTTCTGTGGAAGATTTGCAGGAGTATCCTACCTATTCTGATTCTGATGTGGATGATTCCACTCCTACAGCGTCTCCACCTGAGGATTTCTCATTTTCAGAGACTTTGCATTCCATGAGGGAGCACTTTAAATGGGAAGGCCAGGATTACTCTGACTCCAGGAAAAGGCTTAGGAGTTCTTGTTTTACCCCAGCATAGGCCTTTAGCTATTCCTCCTGTGTTGAATGTGGTGGAAGATTTTTGCAGAGGCTTCCCTGAACCCTGACTCTTTGCCTCCTGCTCCTGTTAAGCCTGATAGGTATTATAGGGTGCCCAACCTCATAAATATTTGTTTAAGAGTCCTAGGGCGGACCCAGAAACTATTTCCCAGGGGCCTAAGGGTGTAAAAGCTTCTGTGGTTAAAAATCCTGTCCCCACTGATAAAGAGGCTAGGGCTTTGGATAGGTGGGGAAAGAAAGTGTATACTTCTTCCACTCTAGCCATGAGAGCTTTGAATTGTCAGTTTCACATGTTAAAATATCAGAATTACCTTCTTTCACAATTGAAATCTAAGGTGGATGCTTTGGCGGAAGGTATTGAGTGTAAAGAGTTGCTGGATTTGGTTCATGTGTCCGAACAAGTGGGTAAGCATTCTTTGCAATGTGGTTTTGATGCTGTACAGGCCTCCTCGAGGGTGGCTGCTACCAGCTCTGTTCTTCGCAGGCATGCCTGGTTGAAGGATCAGAATTTAGCTGAGCATGTCAAGACAAGGATTTTGGATGCTCCTTTACAGTCTGATGTGTTGTTTGGTTCGCCTGTGGAAGCTGTTTTAAAGAAAATGGAGGACAAAGCTAAGTCTATGCAAACTGTTAAAGATTTTTGCAGGTGCAGCCACCAAGTTTAGTAGAAATTGGCCTGCTAAGGGGTGGACATATCCTGCTTATGATTCTCAGTCTAGGGGTAGGTCTAGACGTGGTAGGGGCAGGGCTCAAAGTTCTTTTAGGCCTAGAACAGGGAGTTCACCTGCTCAGACTTCTGGTGAGGGCAGGGGTCAGTCCTTTCGTAAACAGACCCAATGACCTGTTTCTTCAGCTGCCAGCAGATTCACGCCTGGCAGCTCCTTTGGGGGGAAGACTGTCTCTTTTCAAAGAAAATTGGGATTTAATTACTCAAGACAAATGGGTGTTGGATATCATTCACCACGGTTACAGATTTTATTTCCATACAATGCCCCCTTTCAAAGGCATGCCAGACGTTCCTCCTCTACAAAGAAAAGAGGCTCACAAGCAAGTTTTACAGTTACTTCACATAGGGGCCATTCAGCCAGTCCCTGTGTCAGAGAGGGGCCTAGGATTTTATTCTCGCCTGTTCCTTGTACCAAAGAAGGGGAACACGTGGAGACCAATTTTGGATTTATCTCTCCTCAACACGTTTTGGACATTCCCAAGTTCAAGATGTTGACGTTACAACAGCTTTTACCTCTGCTGGGCAAAGATCACTGGATGGTAACTTTAGATCTCAAGGAAGCTTACCTTCATGTGCCTATAAGGCTAAGTTGCAGAAAGTATCTGCGGTTTCGAGATGGGAATTCTCATTATCAGTTCTCTGCATTGCCCTTTGGCTTATCTACTGTGCCCAGAGTATTCACAAAGGTTCTGGCTCCAGTGATAGCTTACTTCAGGCTTCAAGGAATTCAAATCTATCCTTACTTGGACGACTGCCTGATTCTGGCTCAAGAAAAGGAGGACCTTCTACAGCATCTGGAATATGTTATAGCAGTGCTAAGATGCCTAGGGTATTCTGTGAACGAAATAAAGTCCAGTCTAGTACCCTCTCAAGACATGTGCTTTCTGGGTGTAAGACTGAATACAGCAGCCCAGATGGCCTTTTTAACCCCGGACAAACAAAAGAGTCTGTCACTTTACTTCCATCAGCTATCTCATCAGTCCGTGCTGACTGCAAGGACAGTCCTTCAAGCATTAGGGTTCATGGCATCTTGTATTCTGGTGCTTCCCAATGCCAAACTGCATATGAGGAAGCTACAATGGTATCTCAAAATGTATGGACACAGCACTGCCAGGATTTGGACACTGTCATTCAAATAATACCTTGCATTCAAAAGGAATTTCTGTGGTGGGCTCAGGAATGTCACCTAAACAAGGGACTCTCTGTGACCCGCCAGAGGCAAGTCAGATTCTAACGACAGATGCCTCGGACATTGCTTGGGAGCTCATCTAAATGGAAAGTGGATACAAGACAAGTGGCCTGCCAGACTACAGCATCTACATATCAACATGAAGGAGATGTTAGCAGTCCAGTTTGCATTAATGGCTTTCAAGGAGTTACTTCTTCCAGGGCAGGTGTTGATTCTAACAGACAACACAACTGTCATGTGGTACATCAACAAGCAAGGGGAACACATTCTTATCCTCTATGCAGGCAAGCAATGATTTTATGGGAGACTGCGCTAAGCTTGCAACTAACTCTTCAGGCAAGGTTTCTGCCAGGAGCACAGAACTCCTTAGCAGATGTGTTAAGCAGACAAATCATGGATCCCCACGAGTGGAAACTGGATCTTCATGTATTTCAGAAACTGACAGTGTCATGGGGAACTCCAGACATAGATCTGTTCGCTTCTCCACTAAACCACCAGCTGCCAAAGTATTGCACAAAGGGGTTTCATCACACAGCTTGGAAAGTGGATGCTCTGTCTTTCAGTTGGAAAAACCTTCATGTGTATGCCTTTCCACCTCTACCTCTTCTTCCAAAGGTACTATTAAAGGTCAGACAAGACAGGCCAAGGATGATTTTGATAGCTCCAGATTGGCCTCGCAACACTGGTACCCACTACTACGGAGTCTGGTAAAGAAGCCTCCATGGCCTTTACCTCTGATTCCTCATCTGTTATCTCAGCAGGACGGTCATCTGCTCAATGTCAAGCTTCACTCTCTTCATCTAACAGCCTGGCATATTCTGTGTTGAAACACAGCAGGTCTCAACTTCCTCAACAAGTTTTAAATGTGATTATGGAAGCTAGAAGACCTAGTACAAGGAGAGTGTACGCAGAAAAATGGAAGAGATTTTTATTTTGGAGTACAGCACAGAATTTGGAGATTTCAGAGCCTAATTTGAGTGTGGCTCTTCAATATCTTACTGAATTATTGGACAAAGGTTTGTCCTTCTCTTCCATAAAGATTCATGCTGCAGCAATTTCAGCTCACTATGATTGTGACCCACCTTTGTTTTCGCATCCTTTGTTCAAGCAGTTTCTTAGAGGGGCAAAGAATATAAGACCCCACGTAGAGCTCCTACTCCTGCTTGGGATCTCAATTTTGTGTTGGAAAAACTTACTCTACAACCTTTTGAGCCTGCAGCTACTGCTGAATTGAAATATTTGTCATGGAAGACTGCTTTTCTGTTGGCTATTACTTCTGCAAGAAGGGTGTCTGAGTTGCAGGCCCTTATGGCAGTAGAGCCCTTTTGATTTTCCATAAGGATAGGGTATCATTACGCACTAATCCTTCTTTTTATGCCTAAGGTGGTTTCTAGTGTGGCTTTAAACCAAACTATTCATTTGCCTACGTTTTGCAGATCCTCAAAATAAAGGGGAAAAGATTTTGCACACTTTAGATGTACACAGGCAATTGCGTTATTATTTAAGCAGGACTAAGGATTTTAGGCAGTCTCAGCAGTTGTTTGTTTCTTTTGCTTTGAGTTCTCAGGGCAAGCCTGTGTCAAAACAAACTATTTCTAGGTGGATTGGCTTTTGCATTGCATTTTGTTATTCCCATCATGGCAAGGAGATTCCAGCTGGGATTAGGCCTCATTCCACTAGGGCTACTGCCACTTCAACAGCATTTCTAAGGGGGGTGGCAACTAAGGATATTCTGGAAGCAGCTACTTGGAGTTCAGTGCATACTTTCTCTAGGCATTATCACCTTCCTATCTACTCTAAGTCTAGGGCTGGTTTTGCCACAGCTGTTTTACAGGGCATGTTGTCAGCTCCTACTGCTTTATAATTTGCCAGCCTCCCTTACCTCTGCTTTGGGATTCTACCCAATAGTCAGGACTGCAGCAATGGAAGACGAAGAACATAGTACAGTTTTGTACCTACCATAAATGTAGATGTTCGAGGATTCCATTGCTGCAGTCCAATTTACCCTCCCTCCTTCCCTCTGTATTTAGGGGTGGTTGTGTAGGTGAGTTTACATGCTTATATTTTTGTATATATATGGTTGTATATATTGTGCATGTTTTTGGTGCAGGTTGTTTTGGGACTTGTCTTTTTAGGGTCTTCTGACATCTGGGGCAAGAAAAGACTGAGGATATGGCGTCGGTCATGCGCATTAGTACCCTGACGTACTGACGTCAGTCTAATGCGCCCTGACCGACGTCAGCCTTATACTCTGGTATTCGGGCCGACTGGACGCGGACTATACCCAATAGTCAGGACTGCAGCAATGGAATCCTCGAACATCTACATTTATGGTAGGTACAAAACTGTACTTTTTTGTTAGTCTGTCCATATAGGACAAATGTTTAAGGCCTAGGATTCTCTTTGTGAGGTACTTTTGTGGCCTCCCCAGTTGTTGCAGGTGTTTAGTGACGTACATGCTAAATGGGGCATTGTACTCAATGATTGGCCTAATGAGGGAAGAGTAGAGGGAGACATTGATCTCTTTCTTCCTAAATGGAAAAACCTTAGTAATGAGATGTGCCACACAGAACTACTTTCTGATCACAGTGACAGTGTGGTGGTCATAAGAGGGGTTGCTGTCAACCTGTGTTCCCAGATCTCTTGTAACGCCTTTTGTGTTCAGTGCACTACTATCGATGTGGTAATTCATGGGAACTGTTTTTTTCCCCAAAGGGGATGACTACACATTTTTTGGCGTTGAGCTTAAGGCCATTGTCCTGACACCAGTTGTTAGTCTAAGTGAGGCCTTTCTGTAGGTTGTCAACATCACTTGGGGAGTTGATAATAGCTCCCAACTTGCAATTGTCTACGAACGTTGTCAGCCAGAGTCCCTTCATGTTGGCCTGGACTTCAGAGAAGTCGATACAAAACAGGAGAGGACCCAAGACCTCACCCTGGGACTCCACTCTTGACTGGTCGGCAGTCTGACTTAGTCAGCTACTTTCACACTATGGGTTTTATCTGTGAGCCAGTTTGCAACCCACCTAGTGATATAGGGGTTGATGTCTAGCTTGGTGAGTTTTTCTATGATTCCTGAGTGTGGAATGGTATCAAAGGCCTTGGCCAGATCAAGGTAGGCTGTATGAACCACATTGCTTCATCCACAGCTCTGGTGACTGACTCAAAGAAGTTGACCAAGTTGAGCAGGCATGATCTATCCTTCACAAAACCAAACTGTGTGGGCTCCAGAGATTGGAGATTCCCTATATCCTTGTTTGTTAGGTCCATGATGATGCGTTCCATAGCTTAGCATATCAGAATAATCAGGCTAATAGTATAATAATAATAAATGATGAATAATCAGGTGATAGTTCCCAGAGTCTGTCGTCGCTCCTCTTTTGTGGAGAGGGATGACTATAGCAGTGCGCCATTTGGTAGGGACAAAGCCTGAGGTGAGGCTGTGATTGAACAGGGCACACAGGTGGGGTGCGAGTTCACTCTGTAGTTCATGTAGAATACAGCCAGGGATATTGAAAGGTCCCATAGAAGCTGTATTCTTGGCCTTGGACAGTGCTGTTTTTAACCTGAGCAACAGTAATACTGGGTGCCTGGCAACTTACTGGTATTGTGACTGGTCCCTTTTGGGGGAGGGAAGAGGGTTAAAGCTGGCATTGAATCTGTCGGCCAGTGTGTTTGCAATATCTGTAGGCTCTGTATAGGAAGTACCATTGTGCAGTAGCTCGGAGCAAATCTGGGTATTGCCATGGATATTCGTTCCATAACTGCAGAAGGCCTTGTGGTTGTCTTTACTATCTGCTGCAATTCCTATTTTCATAGCTAGCTTTAGAGGATTTGATGAGGGATCTCAACTTTTTGTTGAGGCTGATAAGGGAGTTTTTCCTGTCTTGGGACTTCGCCTTATTCCGCATCAGTTTCCTCCTTCTGTTGTAGAGTTTGTTTATGGCAGGGGACCACCAGATTGTCTTCATTTTTTGCAGGAGAGCATATTGGTTCTGTTGGGTATGGCGAGATCCATGTATTTGTGTACATGTTCGTACAGTGCATTGGTGTATGATTTAGCAGTGATGCAACTGATCTCCATTTGCATGGGTGCTGTGAAGTTAGCCACCTCTGTTTTTGGGATCCCAAAGTTAGCTTTGGAGACGTTTTTCATGGTGGTTACCTTTGCAGGGGTGGGGGGTGGGAGGGATATGGATTTCCAAGGTGATTAGTTTGTGGTCGGATCTAACCAGGGAGTTGACTATTGGTGTAGAGCAGCGGTCAACCATGTTAGAAATGACCAGGTCAAGGATGAATTAATGAATTCCAGGGAACACTGGGCAAGTGTATTGGTGCATTAGTAGTTTTCCCAGTTAATGGAGGGGTAGTTGAAGTCACCCAGTATGAGAGTGTTAGGTTGGACCCTAATATTCTCCAGAGTGCTTAGGAACGTGGAGTGTGAGTCTTGGGACATGGTTGGGAACCTATAGCAGGCTATGACCTGAATCGCTGTCTTACCCAATGTTAGCTTCACCTGAAGTATTTCAGATGATTTACGTTGGGCTACTAGTCTGGAGGTGTGCGCATTCTTTATGAATATGGAAACACCACCAGCTTTGGAGCTTCGGTCCAAGTTCTGGGGCCGAAAGGTGTGGAATGAGTTGTTGCCTGGTAGTACAGGTGTGCTTTCTGCTGCCCTGAACCAGGTCTCTGTTACGGCATAAATGTGTATGTTCTCCATTTTAGGGAGTGCTTCGAGCGAGTGCATTTTGAGAATTTAGGCTTCTGGCATTGAGCAGCATGACCCTCAGATTGCATTTGTTTATAGTTGTTACGGTGGTAATTTGGTCTTTGGAGCACCGCCTAAAAAAAGGCACTATAGGGGTGGCAAGAGCCTTGGCCAGTATCCGTAACCCCAGGGGTGACAGATGCAGACCATCTCTGGCAAAGCATCAAAGTCTGTCAGTCATGTCATCCCAGGCAGACAGATACTGGATCACCTTAGAATGACACCAGAAATTTAGCCAATTATTGAAATCAGTCATTTTCTGCTTGTACTGTGGTATCATTTTGGGTGCTGGTAGGATGCTGCTGAGGACTAGGGTCCTACCCGCCTGGGCTACATAATCCAAAAGCTCCTCCATGTCTCTCTTCATGTAGTCCAGGGAGGTACATCTCCGGTCATTCACACCCACATGTACAATGACAGAGTCCTGTTTGTACCTGTTGTTGAGGGACCCGAGTGCATGCTTTTTGTGGCGGATCCTGGAGCTTGACAGGTAGCTGACTGTTACCGTCGCCTTATTCAACCTAGTGAGTGGGACATCAGTGTGCCTCACTATTGAGTCACCTATGACTACTGTGTTGGGCATGCTGTTTTGCCTTGGTGACTTTGGTTGAGTGGCAAACTGTTTAGGAGAGTTATGTGTCTCGTGATTAGTGTTGTGTTGTGGTGGTTGAGTGCGTTCCTGCCTTGGAGAGATGTCTGCTGTTTGAGTAGATTTTTATTGAGAGCCTCCGTGAAAGTGGGTGTGTGGTTTGTATTATGTGAAGGCAGTGCTGATATGTGTTCTGGAGGACTATGTTCCATGTGGTGTGGTGCAAGTGTCGACCTTCTCCTCTTGACCACCTATTCCGGTCTTGGCTGGAAAGTGCGGGGCTTCCAGTTTGGATATACAAGTGCATCTCTCGCAAGTCTGAGTGTTGGGAGGTAAGAGGAGAGGGATGTCGGTGCACATGAGGCAGTTGCTACATTGCCTCAGGATGCCCAAGTTCACCAGGTTAATAAGAGAATGCACAGGGAAGGGACCTTTAGACATGCCTAGTGGGGTGGGCATTAATAATAAGTACTGGAGCTGTTTCCTTGTAGAACATTTAGTGCTTGTAGCACTTTTGTGTGCTACAGTAATTGCTACAAGAAGTCTGGTAACATGCTAGACTAATAAGCTAGTAAAAGTGCAGGAGAGGAGAAAACTAGTAGATCTAAGGGAAAAATTGAAGAGCAGACTTTGGCACCGCTCAGAAGCTTACACACAGTCCTGGATACAGCAAATCTGTATCTGGACTAGACTAGTTACAAGGAAGGTGGGCAACAAGCACAAACACAGGCTTTTAAACCACAAAGTTGTAAGAGATGGAAATCTGCCCAAACGCCAATATGCTACAATTTCTGGGCCAGAAATCACTCCTCTTGTGGTAGATAGGCTACCTAGTGCTTACCACTCTCTCTGATAAGCTAAAAGGCTTCCCTCTGACACCGAAAGGCTTGATGGGCTCAGATGGTTACATACAGTCCTGGATACAGCAAATCTGTATGTGGACTCGTCTAGTTACAGGAAAGGTGGGAAAAGCGCAAATGTGGGCTTTTAAACCAGAAAGTTGAAAGAGATGGAAAAACTGCCCAAACGACCTTTATACTACAATTTCTGGGCCAGAAACCACTCCTCTTGTGGTTGCTATGCTACCTAGTGCTTGCCACTCCCACTGATGAGCTAAAAGGCTTCCCTCCAACACCGAAAGACTTTGGGGAGCTCAGAAGCTTACAAACGGTCATGGATAAAGCAAATCTGTGTCTGGACTAGACTAGTTAGAGGAAAGGCAGGAAACAAGCTTAGAATTTTTTTTAGTAAAGTGGAAAGGGAAAAAGGAGGAGCAGAAGATAATTAAAGGTTAAGAAACCAAGTGTGTTGGCCTTCTCAGATATTCTCTTTGCAGTAGGTAGAATGAGCTATGACACCAGACTGGGAGGAGTGTCTCAGATCAAATTTACAGTAGAGGCGGGCAACTGCAAAGCCACAAAGTATAAGAACAGGATACTAACAGGGAGGCACGGTGGGAAACTAAATCTGTTATATGATACACTCCTTGGCAGGAAATCAGAACAAACAAACAGATTTTTAACAAATGGAGAAAATTCCCAGTTAATACCTCACACACAGTGAAACTAGGTAGAAAAGATTTACAAACATTGCGACAGTAAAAACTTTATCAGGCCCTGTGAGGCAGACAATTGTTAATACAACTGTGCAGAGTAGTTTATAGCTATTAAATACAGTAAAAAGTATGCAGCAGACAATAAAAGTGCTATAAATAACTAGTAAAAATAAGCAAAAAAAGAGTATACTTGTATATCGCAGATCAGAGTTTTGCTCAGTGCCCTTCCTCCGATTTAGCTCTGTGTGAAATGCCAGAAACACTCACAAGGTAAATTCTTAAGTAACAAAGTTAAAACCTGAAACAACTTTAAAAAAGAAAACCCAATCAGCCAATGACAATAAACACTTCACTCTCACTGAAAATACAAAACGGCTTTTGCTAAACTGAGGTGGCCTGGAACATGTGCTCAGACACACAGCCTCTGCAAGCAATCAGTTATATGATACACTTCTTGGCAGGAAAGCAGAACAAACAAACACAAACGGATGCTTAACAAATGGAGAATATTTCCAGTTAATACCTTACACACAGTGAAACTAGATAGAAAAGATTCACAAACGGTGTGACAGTAAAAACCTTATTTATCAGGTCCTGTGAGGCAGGCAGTTTAATACAACTATGCAGATTAGTTTATAGCTATAAAATACAGTAAAAAGTATGCAGCATACAATAAAAGTGCTATAAATAACTAAGTAAAAATTAGCAAAAACAGGATGCTTATATATCATAGATCAGAGTTTTGCTCAGTGCCCTTCCTCCGATTAGCTCTGTGTGAAATCGAGAGTCAAAAGTTTTCTTTCCTTCTTGCAGGGATAGTCTTATTCCTGCTGGGAATATGAGTTGTGCTTTGATTACTTCATTTTTAATGATTTTATTAGAGGGACACTTGCTTTTCTTTTGGACATTACAAGGGGTGAAAAGTCATCGTTTTAATGGAGCAAGGGACCAAGCAGTTCTTAAAACAAGGTCTCGGTCTTGAGTGGAGATAAATCTTACAATAATAGATCTTGGACTGCTGTTTTTACTGGATACAGAAGTTGTAGTTAAAGACCTGTGTGCCCTTTCTATCCCGAAGGATAGTGCTTCAGGTAGGTGTAGGATTTTAGGAATCCAATAAGTCAGGAAATTAATCATATTGCCCCCTCCATCTGCTCCGGGATGCCATAGATTCTTATTTTGTTTCTCCTGGTTCTGTTCTCAATGTCATCTATCTTTTCAATGAGTTGGTTTTTTCTTGAAGAAAGCCTATATTTTTCTTTCTTTCTGTTAACCTGTAGTCTGTATGTGTTACAGAATCTTCCAGATCAGCAATCTGGGCAGTTTGTTGTTTAAGGACTTAATTTAATAAGGTTATTTGTTTGGTGGGATCTTCCTTTATATTGTCCACTTTTAAGTTTAATTTGTCTATTTTACCCACCAGGTATTGAACTGTAGTAAAGATTGCCTGTATTTCTTTCTTCATAGGTGTGTACTAGGCCAACGGCCCTGAAGCCTTTACAAGCCTAGCCCATAGAAGTGCCCTGACATCATGCCACCATTAGTTTCTGGTGCCTCTATCAAGTAGAGCCACTGGAGTGATTTATATATCTATTAATATTTATTAATTATTGTTTAGAATTCTCTTATTTACATGTATATAGTCCGGTATGGATCATTTGGTTGACACATTTAGATATACATGCACTATCTTATTTGTTTATTGTTGCTAGTTGTTATTTGATACAGTTTTATTTCATACATGCATTGGTATTTTTAAATTTTAAATTGTATATTTTGGGACATACACACTTGATTATAATGATTGACATTTATTTTTTTGAAGGTCAAATATACATACGTTTATTTTTTATCTTTTCTAACTTTTTTAATCAATTTATTTTATTTGATCATGGTATACATGTGTATTCATCAGCAAATATCATTTCATACAATTACGCTATGTGCACACTGATCAGAATTAGCAAATAATAAGTTTTCTTTCACTATTTATAAAAATCATTTTAAGGAACAGTTTTAAGAATTGACAATTTTATTGTACCTATATTTATCAAACAAGATTTGTGGTTTTATGAAATGTAAACTATCAAATGTTTTTCATTGAGACAATAGCATCTAGGACATTCACAAAGTTTTATAGTAACTTTTTAAAAGACACCCTAATTACGACTAATTAATTGCACTTGATTGTTGTTAATTGACAATTAACTATTCTATTTAAACGAAGCTAAGTTCCCTGCTGTTCATCTTTAAAAAGCCTGACATAGATTCAGGCGAAAGCGCTTGATTGGTTTTATCTTTTATTTTGTGTTGTTCGTTTCGAAATAAAGTATTCAACTACATCCTTGGAAGAGTTCATTGGATTTTATTCATTCCTTTTGCAGTGTGTTTTGGTGACTTTTGGGACTGAGTTTGTGACTGTGTTTTACTTGATATTTCTTATGGCAGAAGGAGCCGACCAATTCGACTTTCCAAGTACACCTCTGATTTTGCGTGATGTATCAAACGACACGCCGGTGACGAGATCTGAATTTCGGCAGGTAATCTGCCTTCTTACTCAGTTGAGTAACACGCTCAAAGAAAGTAACTCTAACTCTGGAACCGGAGTTGTTGGCAATCAACTTCAAGAATTTGGCGCGAACAACACTGATGCAGGCATGAATAGAGAACCGCATACTTCAAATGTTATCGGACATTGTACCGGAGCTATTCCCAAGAGCGGAGCTTCTTTACAGCAGCAGGGCACTACCAAATCTGCCGACAACAACTCGAGGGCATTTAATTTCAGCGCATGGACAAATAAACCCGTTTACTTTCCAACCAGGTACTGTTGACGATATTCCAGTTTTGAACAAAACTGATATTGATTTTTCGTTATTTAATGACAAGCTTTATGCTTTTAAAACGACACAGCTAGAAATAAACTACCTGCATGAATGTATTAGGGTCAGGAGAGTCCCAAAAGGCCTCCGTTTAAACAAGTTCCCCAATAATGCCACACCAGGTTCACAATTATTCAAAGACATTTCGGATTTATTTGATAAAACGGGACTGGACATGATTCAACTCATGATTAATGACTATGAAAAGAAAATGGAAGGACTGTTGCAAGAGCTTAATGAGTTGAATGATTCAGTTGTCTCTGACTCTCATTTTCTTAGAGTGAAAAAAGAATATGATAACGTGTTTTTTGAAATAGATCAACATTGTTGTAAAATTATGGATAGAAAGATCAAAAAGCTTGATAGAGATCTGAATGAGTATAAGAATGGGGTAGCTTATCAGTCGCTAGCTAAAGAGAGATGGTTTAATAAACAAATGAACAGTAAAGTGGTCACTAAGAATTTCCATAACATTAACAATGAACCCTCCTTCGAAGAACCATTAAGACGTAGTGAACGCTTGGCACAAAAACAAAGTAACAATAGTAGCACCAACACTCCTAACAGCAACCCAAATCAGGTTTTTTATTTTCCCCAAGGCAGACAGGGGAACAGGGCCCAGTATCAGAACCACCAAGCATGGGGGAAACCACGGAGATGAACACATCTGCAACTATTAATGAAATCTATTCAATAGATTTAGTCTCTCAACCTCATACAGTCATAACAAGATGCAATTTTTCCATATTTAATTTTACAGATATTTCCATCCAGGATGCACACTTTGATTTGTTCACGAAAGGGTTTCATTTTGTTCCAGCTAAACCCTTAGATGTTACAAAAACTATTTTAGAATTAAAATTATTTACCAGACAACTAAATTTGGATTTATTTTTCAAAGGTACGCCTTTTGCAAGAGAGGCATTTAGTAGATCAAGTACCTTTAACCCACCCCTTCACACGGTCATTAAGATCTTTGAAGAACTAGTTGAGGTCGACATTAGACACTTGTATAAATCTAACAGTAAACCAGAGAATTTATCTCAGGACTGCTTCTCTTTAATAGAACAACTAAGCGAAGAGCAAGTCAGGGTTATGAAACCCGATAAGGGTGGCGGGGTTGTGTTAATGTACAGGCATGATTATGAAGAAAATATACACAACATTCTACAGGATACTGAACAATATAGTATCATCTCCTTGAATGAAATTAACATAGCATATGCAAAAATAAAATTCTTATTACAAGATCACTTGCTACAAGGGGTAATTAATGAAAAACTGTTTAACTTTTTAATGGTAAACAAACCCCTCACCCCGGTTATCTTTGGTATTCCAAAGGTCCACAAAGGGTTGCATCCCTTAAAGTTTAGACCCATAGTTGCAGGATCTGGAAGTATTACAGAACCTTTGGGTAAATTCGTGGACATTACACTTAAGAAAACTGTAACATCTTTCAAACATATTTGTAAGGACTCTTGGGACTTCCTCAGGAACATTAAGAAAGAGTTTTATGATATTACGGATTTCATGGTTACAGTTGACGTGGTAGAATTATTTCCCAGCACCCCCCACGACACTGGGTTACAGTGGTTTAATGAAATTTTGACCAAATACTCAGGATTAAGTGCAAAAATTATCAACCTTTTAGTAGAGTTTATGGAAATTATTTTACAAAATAATTTCATTTACTTTAATGGGGAACTTTTCAAGCAAAGAAAAGGTGTAGCCATGGGCACATCTTGTGCCTCTACATATGCAAATATTGTGTTATTTTATTGGGAAAGTAAGTTTATTTTCATGTCACCCTGGAAGGAGAATATTATACATTACCAAAGGTACCTGGATGATATTTGTATATTGTGGAGAGGTAACAAGGAATGTCTTCAAAAATTTTTTAGTTTACATTAACAATACCACACATTTTTTAAAATTTACATCCAATTTTAGTGAATGTAGCTTGAATTATCTGGATGTATTGCTCACCAAGAACTTAGAATTGCGGATGTTTCAATCGTCGGTGTTTAGAAAAAGCACTTTTTCAAATGCATATTTACATTTTTGTAGTAGTCATCCATTCTCACAAAAGAAAGGCATCCTGAAGGGCCAATTTATCAGGGCCTCCAGAATGTGTAACACAGATGAGTTGTTTTTCAAGGAAGCTAATATGTTGAGGAATTTATTTCTAGAAAGGGGTTACCCTAAAGCCTTGATAGACAAAATGTATCAAGAAGTGCTGACCAAAAGGGTTAATACATACTTCAGTAACCAACGATTTATTAACTGACAATAATTCCAGTGATAAACAAGGTGACCGCTCTGATTTTCAAACAGCATTCGTTTACACTTTTAACAACGATGCTTTTAAGGTAAAAAACACTATTTCAAAGTTCTGGCCTGTTTTAAGACTAAATGAAGAGACCAGTAAATGGTTACCCGAGCAATCAACATTTGTAAATGCGAGGAGTACAAATCTTAAAAACATGTTTGAAAATCACAAAAAACAACAACTCAAATGTACAAAAAGTGCAATAACTGGTACCTTCAAATGCAATTCTTGTAAGCAATGTCCACACATAATGAACACTGATTCTTATTGCATCAAATCAAGAAAATTTAGGGTGAAGTCAGAATTGTATTATAATTGTGCATCGAAAGGGATAATCTACCTAGGGGTATGTCAGGTGTGTGAAAGCTTTTACATTGGTAAAACTGAGAGGATGCTACGTAGAAGGATATATGAGCATTTTTATGATATTCAGAAAAAGAAAGACTCAAATGCCTTTTACAGACATCTGACAATATGTCCTAAGATGACCTTAAAATTTTTGGTGTTGGAACAGGTCCCGTTGAACCCTAGGGGTGGGGATTGGGAAACAACTGTGGAATTTAAGGAACTAACATGGCAACTAAGATTGAATGCATCCAGACCACCGGGTTTGAATGAAGCTTTAAGTATCAGTAGTTTATTAAAATTGAGACGAGCAAAACTTTAATAAATTGTAGCATAAAGATAGCCATATGGACACATCAGGACTTCTTGTTTTCACATCGTACAGAATTAAAGACTTAAAGGGTGGTCTATATACTTGGTGTTTTTTATCACACAGTTGCAGTTTTGAGCATTTAAAACATTGGTTATCATAAGGATGTCTATGTCTTGGATCATTATTTATTAAATTTTACATTTTTTACATATTTTGTGTATTTATATCTATATTTAAATATTTAAATATTTCTATCTATATATTAATATTTAATATTTGATCGTATTGTGATTTTAATAAATTAATTGATTAGTTTCACAGACACACATTTATGGTACATCAATTATATATTTATATATTTATTAATTATTGTTTAGAATTCTCTTATTTACATGTATGTAGTCCGGTATGGATCATTTGGTTGACACATTTATATATACATGTACTATCTTATTTGTTTATTGTTGCTAGTTGTTATTTGACACAGTTTTATTTCATACATACATTGATATTTTTAAAATTTAAATTGTATATTTTGGGACATACACACTTGATTATAATGATTGACATTTATTTTTTTGAAGGTCAAATATATACATACGTTTATTTTTTATTTTTTATCTTTTCTAACTTTTTTAATAAATTTATTTTATTTGACCATGGTATACATGTGTATTGATCAGCAAATATTATTTCATACAATTACGCTATGTGCACACTGATCAGAATTGGCAAATAATAAGTTTTCTTTCACTATTTATAAAAAAACATTTTAAGGAACAGTTTTAAGAATTGACAATTTTATTGTACCTATATTTATCAAACAAGATGTGTGGTTTTATGAAATGTAAACTATCAAATGTTTTTCATTGAGACAATAGCATCTAGGACATTCACAAAGTTTTATAGTAACTTTTTAAAAGACACCCTAATTACAACTAATTAATTGCACTTGATTGTTGTTAATTGACAATTAACTATTCTATTTAAATGAAGCTAAGATGTTCTTCGTCTTCCCTTGCTGCAGTCCTGACAATTGGGTATAGTCCGCGTCCCAGTCGGCCCGAATACCAGAGTATAAGGCTGACGTCGGTCATGGCGCCTTAGACTGACGTCAGTACGTCAGGGTACTAATGCGCATGACCGACGTCATTTCCTCAGTCTTTTTTGCCGCATGGTCCGATGCAGAAGCAATTTTGCGAGTGCAGGTTGGCGTTCTGAGATTTTCCGAAACCGGAGTTTCAGACCGAATACAGAGTTGGCTAAGTAACCCGCTAGAACATTTTGGTTTTTCTTGCCTCAGTATTTAACCGGATGTCAGAAAAAGTGAATAACTGTATTTCTTGTGGGAAGCAGATACCGCATAGGGATTATCATACATTGTGTATACCTTGTTTAGGGCCTGAGCACGACGTTGTTGGTTGCCGCTCTTGTGCTAGATTTAACAAGCGCACTATTAAGAGGAGGCTTGATTGTGCTAGGTTAGTGTTTGGGAAGCGTTGCAATTATACTATGCCGCCGGATGCTCCGGCGCCTGCTTCATCTAAGAAGCGCAAGGACAAAACAGTGAAGTCTAGGGTGAGGAACCGCAGTCCCGGACGCCGGTCCTTTAGAAGGCTCAGGGAGCCAGAGGTTTTGCCAGAAGTCTCTATGGAGTCTCAGGCAGATACTTTACTGTTACAGGATGTGCCCTCTCAGGAGGTAGGCCAGGCTGAGGGGCTTCTCAGGTAACTGTTCTTCCCTCTCTTCCCAAGGTAGTTAGGGCCTCTCCTTCTGTTGCCAAAGCTTCTTTTAGAGGAAGGCCAAGTTCAGCTTCTGTAGGGGCTTCTCCTAGCATTTCGTGCTCTGTGCCTAAGAAACATATGCTTAAAATGGCAGAAGATTTGATTACTCTGATTAGAGGTTCTATGCCCCCACCTGATAAGAGGCCTAGGGTGGAACAGGAGTTTGATAGTTTTGAACAGTGTTCACAGGCTTCAGAGTCTTCTGTGGAAGACTTGCCAGAGTTTCCTACTTATTCTGATTCTGATGTGGATGATTCCACTCCTTCAGCTTCTCCTCCTGAGGATTTTTCATTTTCAGAGACTCTTCACTCCATGAGGGAGCACTTTAAATGGGAAGGCCAAGATTACTCTGACTCCAGAAAAGGCTTAGGGAATTCTTGTTTTGCCCCAGCATAGGCCCTTAGCTATTCCTCCTGTGTTGAATGTGGTGGAGGATGTTTTGCAGAGGCTTCTCTGAACCCTGATTCCTTGCCTCCTGCTCCTGTTAAGCCTGATAGGTATTATAGGGTGCCCAAGCTCATAAGTATTTGTTTAAGAGTCCCAGGGCGGACCCAGAAACTGTTTCTCAGGGGCCTAAAGGTGTTAAAGCTTCTGTGGTTAAAAATCCTGTACCCTCTGATAAAGAGGCAAGGGCTTTGGATAGGTGGGGTAAGAAAGTATATACTTCTTCCACTCTAGCCATGAGGGCGTTGAATTGTCAATTTCATATGCTGAAATATCAGAATTATCTCCTTTCACAATTGAAATCTAAGGTGGATGCTTTGGCGGAAGGTATTGAGTGTAAAGAATTGCTGGATTTGGTTCATGTGTCTGAACAAGTGGGTAAGCATTCTTTGCAGTGTGGTTTTGATGCTGTTCAGGCCTCCTCGAGGGTGGCTGCTACTAGTTCTGTTCTTCGCAGACATGCATGGTTGAAGGATCAGAATTTAGCTGAGCATGTTAAGACCAGGATTTTGGATGCTCCTTTACAGTCTGATGTGTTGTTTGGACCGCCTGTGGAAGCAGTTTTAAAGAAAATGGAGGACAAAGCTAAGTCTATGCAGACTGTTAAAGATTTTTGCAGGTGCAGCCTCCAAGTTTAGTAGAAATTGGCCTGCTAAGGGGTGGACATATCCTGCTTATGGTTCCCAGTCTAGGGGTAGGTCTAGACGTGGTAGGGGCAGGGCTCAAGGTTCGTTTAGGCCTAGATCAGACAGTTCACCTGCTCAGACTTCTGGTGAGGGCAGGGTCAGTCCTTTCGTAAGCAGAACCAATGACCTGCCATTTCAACTGCCAGTGGACTCTCGCCTGGCAGCTCCTTTGGGAGGAAGATTGACTCTTTTCAAAGAAAATTCGGATTTAATCACTCAAGACAGATGGGTGCTGGATATCATTCATCACGGGTACAGATTTTATTTCCACACAATGCCCCTTTCAAAGGCATGCCAGATGTTCCTCCTCCACAAAGAAAAGAGGCTCACAAGCAAGTTTCTCAGTTACTCCAGATAGGGGCTATTCAGCCAGTCCCTGTGTCAGAAAGGGGCTTGGATTTTATTCTCGCCTGTTCCTAGTACCAAAGAAGGGGAACACGTGGAGACCAATTTTGGATTTATCTATCCTCAACACTTATCTGGACATTCCCAAGTTCAAGATGTTGACGTTACAGCAACTGTTACCTCTGCTGGGCAAGGATCACTGGATGGTAACTTTGGATCTCAAGGAAGCTTACCTTCATGTGCCCATAAGGCTAAGTTGCAGAAAGTATCTGCGGTTTCAACTGGAGATTTTCATTATCAGTTCTCTGCATTGCCCTTTGGCTTATCTACTGCCCAGAGTATTCACAAAGGTTCTGGCTCCAGTGATAGCTTACTTCAGGCTTCAAGGCATTCAAATTTATCCTTACTTGGACGACTGCCTGATTCTGGCTCAAGAAAAGGAACACCTTCTACAGCATCTGGAATATGTCATAGCAGTGCTAAGATGCCTAGGGTATTCTGTGAACGAAATAAAGTCCAGTCTAGTACCCTCTCAAGACATGTGCTTTCTGGGTGTGAGACTGAATACAGCAGCCCAGATGGCCTATTAACCCCGGACAAACAAAAGAGTCTGTCACTTTACTTCCATCAACTATCTCATCAGTCCGTGCTGACTGCAAGGACAGTCCTTCAAGCATTAGGGTTCATGGCATCTTGTATTCTGGTGCTTCCCAATGCCAAACTGCATATGAGGAAGCTGCAATGGTATCTCAAAATGTATGGACACAGCACTGCCAAGATTTGGACACTGTCATTCAAATAATACCTTGCCTTCAAAAGGAATTCTTGTGGTGGGCTCAGGAATGTCACCTAAACAAGGGACTCTCTGTGACCCGGCCAGAGGCGAGTCAGATTTTAACGACAGATGCCTCGGACACTGCTTGGGGAGCTCATCTAAATGGAAAGTGGATACAAGACAAGTGGCCTGCCAGACTACAGCATCTACATATCAACATGAAGGAGATGTTAGCAGTCCAGTTTGCATTGATGGCGTTCAAGGAGTTACTTCTTCCAGGGCAGGTGTTGATTCTGACAGACAACACAACTGTCATGTGGTACATCAACAAGCAAGGGGAACACATTCTTATCCTCTATGCAGGCAAGCAATGATTTTATGGGAGACTGCGTTAAGCCTGCAACTGACTCTTCAGGCAAGGTTTCTGCCAGGAGCACAGAACTCCCTAGCAGATGTATTAAGCAGACAAATCATGGATCCCCACGAGTGGAAACTGGATCTTCATGTATTTCAGAAATTGACAGTGTCATGGGGAACTCCAGACATAGATCTGTTCGCTTCTCCACTAAACCACCAGCTGCCAAAGTATTGCACAAAGGGGTTTCATCACACAGCTTGGAAAGTGGATGCTCTGTCTTTCAGTTGGAAAAACCTTCATGTCTATGCCTTTCCACCTCTACCTCTTCTTCTAAAGGTATTACTAAAGGTCAGACAGGACAGGCCAAGGATGATTTTGATAGCTCCAGATTGGCCTCGGCAACACTGGTACCCACTTCTAAGGAGTCTTGTAAAGAAGCCTCCATGGCCTTTACCTCTGATTCCTCATCTGTTATCTCAGAAGGACGGTCATCTGCTCAATGTCAAGCTTCCATCTCTTCATCTCACAGCTTGGCATATTCTGTGTTGAAGCATGGTAGGTCTCAGCTTCCTCAACAAGTTTTAAATGTGATTATGGAAGCTAGAAGGCCTAGTACTAGGAGAGTGTACGCAGAAAAATGGAAGAGATTTTTATTTTGGAGTACAGCAAAGAATTTGGAGATTTCAGAGCCTAATTTGAGTGTGGCTCTTCAATATCTTACTGAATTATTGGACAAAGGTTTGTCTTTCTCTTCCATAAAGATTCATGCTGCAGCAATTTCAGCTCACTATGATTGTGACCCACCTTTGTTTTCGCATCCTTTGTTCAAGCAGTTTCTTAGAGGGGCAAAGAATATAAGACCCCACGTGAGCTCCTACTCCTGCTTGGGATCTCAATTTTGTGTTGGAAAAACTTACTCTACAACCTTTTGAGCCTGCAGCTACTGCTGAATTGAAATATTTGTCATGGAAGACTGCTTTTCTGTTGGCTATTACTTCTGCAAGAAGGGTGTCTGAGTTGCAGGCCCTTATGGCAGTAGAGCCCTTTTGATTTTCCATAAGGACAGGGTATCATTACGTACTAATCCTTCCTTTATGCCTAAGGTAGTTTCTAGTGTGGCTTTAAACCAAACTATTCATTTGCCTACGTTTTTGCAGATCCTCAAAATAAAGGGGAAAAGATTTTGCACACTTTAGATGTACACAGGCAATTGCGTTATTATTTGAGCAGGACTAAAGATTTTAGGCAGTCTCAGCAGTTACTTGTTTCTTTTGCTTTAAGTTCACAGGGCAAGCCTGTGTCAAAACAAACTATTTCTAGGTGGATTGGCTTTTGCATTGCATTTTGTTATTCCCATCATGGCAAAGAGGTTCCAGCTGGGATTAGGCCTCATTCCACTAGGGCTACTGCCACTTCAACAGCATTTCTAAGGGGTGGCAACTAAGGATATTCTGGAGGCAGCTACTTGGAGTTCAGTGCATACTTTCTCTAGGCATTATCACCTGCCTATATACTCTAAGACTAGAGCTGGTTTTGCCACAGCTGTTTTACAAGGCATGTTGTCAGCTCCTGCTACTTTATAATTTGCCAGCCTCCCTTACCTCTGCTTTGGGATTCTACCCAATTGTCAGGACTGCAGCAAGGGAAGACGAAGAACATAGTACAGTTTTGTACCTACCATAAATGTAGATGTTCGAGGATTCCCTTGCTGCAGTCCAATTCCCTCCCTCCTTCCCTCTGTGTTTCAGGGTGGTTGTGTAGGTGAGTTTACATGCTTATATTTTTGTATATATTACTGTATATATTGTACATGTTTTTGGTGCAGGTTGTTTTGGGACTTGTCTTTTTGGGTCTTCTGACATCTGGGGCAAGAAAAGACTGAGGAAATGACGCCGGTCATGCGCATTAGTACCCTGACGTACTGACGTCAGTCTAAGGCGCCATGACCGACGTCAGCCTTATACTCTGGTATTCGGGCCGACTGGGACGCGGACTATACCCAATTGTCAGGACTGCAGCAAGGGAATCCTCGAACATCTACATTTATGGTAGGTACAAAACTGTACTTTCCCTGCTGTTCATCTTGAAAAAGCCTGACATAGATTCAGGCGAAAGCGCTTGATTGGTTTTATCTTTTATTTTGTGTTGTTCGTTTCGAAATAAAGTATTCGACTACATCCTTGGAAGAGTTCATTGGATTTTATTCATTCCTTCTGCAGTGTGTTTTGGTGACTGTAGTCTGTATGTGTTACAGAATCTTCCAGATCAGCAATCTGGGCAGTTTGTTGTTTAAGGACTTAATTTAATAAGGTTATTTGTTTGGTGGGATCTTCCTTTATATTGTCCACTTTTAAGTTTAATTTGTCTATTTTACCCACCAGGTATTGAACTGTAGTAAAGATTGCCTGTATTTCTTTCTTCATAGGTGTGTACTAGGCCAACGGCCCTGGGGCCTTTACAAGCCTAGCCCATAGAAGTGCCCTGACATCATGCCACCGTTAGTTCCTGGTGCCTCTATCAAGCAGAGCCACTGGAGTGATCCCCGGGGTGAACTTTCTGTTTCCTATCCATTCATCAAGATTTCTCTTGAAAAGGGCCAGTGAGGTGCTCTGCTTGGCATGTATGGGAAGTCTATTCCAGAGCATGGGCAGTCTCTGGGTTATGAACCTGTCCTTCCAGCATGTTCTGTTGATTGTAGTAATATGGTTGAGGTCCTTGGAGCGTGTGGTGTGGAGGGATAGGTATTTCTTTAGGTGTAACATTTCTGACAGGGCTGGGTCAGACATTGCTTTGTAAGTCGAGCAGAGATTGTCTCTTAATAGATTATATGAGAGAGAAAAGCTGGAGTTTTTTGAGTCTGTACATGTAGGCCATGCGTTTAAGGCCTAAGATCCTCTTTGTGAGATACTTTTGTGGCCTTTCCTGCTGTTGCAGGTGTTTAGTGAGGTACATGCCAAGTGGGGCAGTATACTTGATGATTGGTCTAATGAGGAGAGAGTAGAGAGAGGTGGTGACCTCTTTCTTCCTGGATGTAAAACCCTTGGTAATGAGATGTTATATAGAAGGACTTTCTGACCACAGTGGCAATGTGGTGGTCGAAGTAGAGGTTGCTGTCAACCTGTGTCCCCAGATTGCTTATTACACCTTCAGTGTTCAGTGGGCTACCATCAATGTGGTAATTAGTGGGAACTGAGTTTTACCCAAAAGGAATGACGACGCATTTTTGGCATTAAGCTTAAGGCCATGGTTTCGACAGCAGTCGTTGTTCTCAGTGAGGCCTTTCTGTAGCATGTCTCCATCACTTGGGGGAGTTAATAATGGCTCCCAGCTTGCAATCGTCTGTGAACATGGTCAGCCAGAGTCCCTCCATGTTGGCCTGGACTTCTAAGAAGCAGACTCCAAACTGGAGAGGACCCAGGACCGATCCCTGTGGGACTCCACTTGTGACTGGTCAGCAGCGTCTGCTACATTGACACTGTGGGTTTTATCTGTGAGCCATTTTGCAACCCACGTACTGATATAGGGGTTAATGTCTAGTTTGGGGAGTCTGTCAATAATTCCTGGATGGGGAATGGTATCAAATGCCTTGGCCAGATCGAGGTAGGCTGCATGAAGTGCCTTGCCCTCATCCACAGCTCTGGTGACTAACTCAAAGACGTCAACCAGGTTGAGCAGGCATAATCTACACTTCACAAATCCAAATTGCATGGGATCCAGAGTTTGGAGATTCCCTATATCCTTGTTAATTAGATCCATGATAATGCACTCCATAGCCTTGCATATCAGATTCATCAGGCCAATGGAGAGATAATTCTCAGGGTCTGTAGTCGCTCCCCCTTTATGGAGAGGTATGACTGTAGCAGTATGCCATTCTCTAGAGACAAAGCCTAAGGTGAGGCTGTGATTGAACAGGGTACACAGGTGGTAGTCCACACAGAATCTGGTGCTGCCATCTTTCTTTGGTACCAGCACCACTGGGGAGGCACAGTGACTGCTGGACTCCCGGATTACCTTTAGTTCCAACATTTCCTGTATCTCCTCCCTCAGAGTTTGTCTGACTCAGGCCTTTGCGGTCTTGTAATCCACATGGTTCTGCACCAGGTGGGTACAACTAGGTTTCCTAGTGAACATGCCTCTAAACTCCTGAAACACTGCTAGGATTTCTCAAACCTGGGTAGGGGGATTGCTGCTGAGACATTGCTAACCTTTTCACTGAGGTGTCAGTCGAAGCCTCACTGAGGAGATCAGTCACCAGATCCTTCTCCGATGACTCCTACCATCCACCACTGCAAGTACTCAACACTGCGGCCTCCCAGTTATGGTAAGGTGTAATGTTAACATGGTACAATTTTTTCCTCTGACTCCTGCCTAGCAGTTCTACCATGTAGTTAACATCATTGACCTTCTTTACCACTTTAAATTGTCCCTCCCAATCTGCCTGCAGCTTATTGTGTCTGCCAAGGAATGAGAACCAAACCTGCTATCCCACAGCATACACTTGGGCTTAAGCATTCCTGTTATACCAGACCTTATTGTGCAGTTGGCCTCCTCCCAGGTTCTCCTGGGCCAAGCCCATGAGCTCCCTAAGCCTTGTCTGAGGTTTAGGGCATATGCCACAACAGACTCTGTGGGATTCACACTTGCCCTCCTACTCATCACAAATCAAATCTAAAGCCCCCTCACCCTATTCCCCTATAGCAACTCAAAGGGTGAAAAACCTGTGTGTTCCTGGGGTACATCTCTGTATGCAAACAGCTGATGGGGCAAATGTTTGTCCCACTCTCTCTTAAACTGGTTAGCAAATGGCCCGTAGCATGGTCTTTAGTGTAGAGTTTAACCTCTCCAAAAGGCCATTAATCTGGGGATGGTAGGGATGGTCTTTAGATACTTCTCCCTGCAGTGCTTTCTACAGATAAGCCAGCAGATCTGACATGAAATTGGCACCTTTGCCAGCCAGTATTTCTCTTGTGGAAACCTCCCCTGCTGAAAATCTCTAACAAAACAATTTTCACCTTGTCTGCCTCAGTGGAAAGCAGAGCCACTGCCTTAGGGTATCTAGTAGCATAATCTACTAACACCAGGATATACTTATTCCCTCTGGAACCTGGGGTACTCAGACACCCCACAATATCCATAGCTACCATCTGAAATGGCTCCTCAATCACAGGCAAAGGCATCAAATGAGCTTTGATCTTTCCTTGCCTACATTTTGGCACTGCTCACAAGTCCTGCAGTACCCTGTTAAATTCCTTGCAGTCCTAGGCCAATACAAGTTCTGCATAGTACGTCTCTTGGTACACTTTATGCTTGTATGACCTGCAAAAGGAATGTCATGGGCTATGGCTAGAAATGCCAGACGGTAGGCTCTATTCTCTGCCAACTGCTGTATTACCTCCCTCTCTAGTCATCCCTCTGGGGTCAACTCTCTATACAGTAACCCTTTGTTCCAGTATGCAGATTCCCCCTTTCCTTGAGAATCAGGTGTTTAGCTTACCTCCCTTAAGACGTGTAATGTAGGGTCTGAGAGCTGAGCCTGTCTCATCTCTACTTTTGTGACTCTTCCCAGCTCCCCTTCCACAGGAAGTCTGGTATCCTGTGACAGCTGTGCCACACTTTCAGTCTGGGTACTACCACTCACCTCTGTCCTTGCAGTTACTGTGTCCAAGGGAACATCAGTACCTACCAGCAGCTGTGGCTCACCTTCAGGCTCACTGCTACAGGGTAGCACCTTCCCTGAAATAGCTACTTCACCAGCCCTGGCTTCAGGTATGGTGTCTGCCTGGGTCTCCCCCAGGCTACCAAACCCACATGCCTATCTCTAAGCCTGAATGCTTCTAACTGCGCATAAAGTATTGCATTGTCAGAATAGTTCCCTATTAGGACATCTGCAGGGATCTCCCCAAACACACCTGCTTGCTTGCTTCCTTTTCTACCCTTCCAGTCAAGCTGAACCCTGGCCAAAGGCATTTATAATGGGGTCCCTCCTAAAACTCTGTCTGGAGTGGACTGCCCAAGCAAGTACTGTTTACCTTTAACCACTGCAGGCTTCACAATGGTTATGTCATTTTCCATCCACCAAAATAGGATATAACCGCTTGTGGTAGGTTATCCCTGTTGTCTCCAGACTACCTGCCACTGGCATACAGTTATTCCCACTTGCTGGCTCCCCTGCCCTTTGTTTCCCACCTTGCTTCCATGGACATCTATATGATACATGGCCCCACTGGTTACATTTAAAACTTTTAGCCCTTGATCCTGACTGTGTGCCTGAACTAGTGGCTTACCCTATTACTGTTGGACTCTGTTGGGGTGGTTTAGGCTGCCCACCATGGGTTCCCTTATATCCATGTGCAGGACTGGGTATCCCCTTCTTGCGCAGTGATTCCCTGCTTGCTTAGTAGAGATCCCCTTATTTCTACAGTTCATCTAAAGAGTTACACACTCATTCTGACAACCAGATTCTCATATCCTTAGGCAAAGTGCTAAGGGCTTGTTCCCTAACCAAAATGTCTACCAGCACTTCAAAAGTGGTGTCCTGATACCCACTCACCCACCTATGAAAATAAGTGCTTAACTTAGCAATATAATCACACACAATGTTATCTGTGTAGAGTTTATGCTAAGCTTCAGGTATTAAAACATTCAAGTAAATGTTTCACTTTTTCATAGTTTTAAACAATCAATATCAGACAATTTAGAAACAGCAGTTACAACTTTACCATGGAGTAAGGGGGTCAGGAACCATACCCAGAGCCCTTGGTCAGCATCATATTGTTTACATACCATTTCAAATGTATAAATACAATTATCACTCTGTAAACTGTGAAAGAAATTTAGTGATCTTTATTGCTTCTGGGGTTCATTTATTCCCTTCCCCATTACCCTGGCGATGAGTCAGCATCTTCCTCTTGTGTTGACAACGCTTTTTATTTTCTTCAGCCTCTAAAACCTGCAAACACCACAGTCTCTGCTGTTTCTAATTCCAAATGGTTGACCTCCAGTTCAAGTCTATTTAACTCCAGACGGGTTTTTAAGTCCTCTGAGGAAAAGGTGAACTGTCCTTTTTTGAGGGCTGCAAATTCCCATTACCAGACTGGTTGTCCTCCTGGTTGCTGGTCTGAGCTGTGGCTAAGGCTGAAATAATTTCCTCTTTAGTCAGGTTTGTATACACCAGTCCTTTGGCTTCACACACCTTGGCTGTCTGGTTCTTTGTCAGCTTGCCATAATGCTCTGCTGACATCTTTGCCTGCTTTCCCTGACTAAACTAAACTAACCAAAAAAAGTAAGTAAAACTTTTGTGAAATGAAACTCTGAATGTTTACCTTGTGGCTGCTTGAGAGTACACCCACTTTCAGTGACAACTGCTTACAGGCTACAGAAGTTCAGTTAATATCCACGCCACTGCTCATCAGTATGTGACGTCCCCACTCTGGGCCAGTGATCAAAGAACCTGGATCCTCGCCACTGACACTGTAGAGGGATGTTCACTTGGAATACAAATGGATGCAATCAGCATTTCCAGATGCAGATCTCTCTGCATCAAGCACAGTTGCCCTTAAGAGCATACACGGAACACAGTCAGCCTGGCGTCTGAATTTCTTTATATCTGTCTTCCTCCTGGACCTCAGTAAGGCTCACCACTAGCACAGCTGTTGAGTTAAGTCCTCAGCTGAGCATCAAAGCCAAGTCCTCCAGCAACCCTATCTGTGAAACCAGTGCTTCATGTCCCATTCCCAAGCAGCTGGCACACACACACACTGTTTTTGAGATTTAATTTACACACACACACACACACACACACACACACACACACACACACACACACACACACACACACACAGAAGGCTGGCACAGATTTACCCGCTGTGCCTCTTCTGCCCAGACTATAAGGTAGTTATCCCTGCCACTAGACACTACAAAGCCGGCTACCTAAGGCTCTTGCAAGGGTACTCAATTATACTGGGTGAAATTAACATTAGTGCAAATGATAATTTTCACCAAACAACCAGGCTTCAAGAGTGGCCACAGTGTCACCAATAGATGCAAGTACACTCATAGGACCAGCCACAATGAAAAGTTTTTAAATATAATTAATAATAAAAGCACATGAAAATACAAAATATGTATTTACAGTAAACACCGGAGTTTCAATCACAGCAAATGTTAAAAATAACAAATCTGGAAAGATTTACACAGTTACAGAAAAAGTAATACTTCACTATTCTCACTATATTTTCCTGACTGATCTAGAGAATTACTGATGTTCTTCAAGGATGCATCTGCAGTCATAGCATATGGGTTGTCCTGCCTCAGGCAGCCCTTCGGTCGGCCAGATTCCAAAGTCTGGGTCTGGCCTCGGCTGATGTCGCACTTTCTCCGACGTCAGAGCGTCTGGGGTATAAAAGCATCAGCCGACGCCATTTTCCTCAGTCTTTCTTGCCACGCGGTGCCCGAAGCAGAAGCAATTCGCAAGTGCCGGTCGGTCAGATCCTGTGATAAGAAGAAAATTCACTACCGAAGACTTCGAAAAAGCTAAGTACCCCGTTGGGGACTCTTTCTTGCCTCAGCCGATGTCAGATAAAGTAAATAATTGTTTAACTTGTGGGAAACAAATACCTCATAAGGATTTCCACTCTTACTGCCTTCCTTGCTTAGGCCCAGACCACGACGTCTCAGCCTGTTCAGCCTGTGCTTCCTTCAACCGACGAACTCTTAGACGTCGGTCGGAGTTTGCAGAGGAATTCTTTGGGGCTAATTTTGCATATAAGATGCCGTCGGAGACTCCGACTTCGCATTTAGTGAAAAAACGGAAGGACAAGGACCGACACTCGTGGCCCGCGGTTTCGGCTGAAACCACGGTTAGGCCTACCGCGAGTGTCTCTGTTTCGGCCGAAACTGAGTCCTCGGAGCTTCCTTTAACCAAATCCACTCAACCGACCACCGCGGCCCTGGAGGCCCCGGCTGAATCGGCTACTGAGCTACCTACCAAAACCAGTGTCCAGGAAATGTCCGACACCATACCTTTGGACAAATCTACTCCTGCACGTGGGGCAGCTAGACCCCCTCCTTCTATGTCCATTAAGGCTTTTTCCAGGGCTAAAGCTGCCAAACTAACCAAAGCTTTGCCTCCCAAAACTACCTCCCAGAGGCCTTCTTCTTCTAGTTCTCAGATCCTCAGCCTTGCAGAGGATCTTATTTCTTTAATTAGAGGTTCTCAGCCTCACCCGGACAGGGGTTCTCACCCTCCACCAGACAAAAGGCCCAGGACTGAGCCCTCTGACCAACACTCTTCAGATGGGTCCACGGATAGATCTGAGTTAACAGACCACCAGAAGGAGGCTTATTCGCCCTGTGAGGATTCTGATGCTGAAGAATCTATTCCTTCGGCCTCCCCTCCTGAAGAGTTTTCTTTTGGTGAGACTCTACATTCCATGAGAGAGCATTTTCAATGGCAGGGTCAGGAATTCTCTGATTCTAGAAAGAGATTAAAGACCTTTTTGCATTTGCCTCAACATAGGCCCTTAGCTATACCTCCTGTTTTGCATGTTATTGATGATGTGTACAATGATGTTAGTACAGCCCCTGATACTCCCCCCCCCCCCCCCGGCTCCTGCCAAACCTGATGGATACTACAGGGTCCTGGATTCTCATTTTCATCTGTATAAGGCCCATTCCGCAGACCCAGATACTATTTCTCAGGGCCCTAAAGGGGTTGCAGCTGCCACTGCCAAAAATCCTCTACCTTCTGAAAGGGAGTCTAGAGCTTTAGAGAGATGGGGAAAGAAGGTATATACTTCTGCAACTCTATCTGTGAGGGCATTAAATTGTCAATTTCATATGATACAGTACCAAGAATATTTGTTAGATGAACTGAATAAGAAACTTTCTTCTTCTGAACCCCTTGACCGTAAATCCCTTCAGGACCTGGTACATAACTCACAGCAGGTTAGTAATCATTTCTTAAAGTGTGGTTATGATGCACTGGAGGCTTCATGTAGGTCAGCTATGACTGGGGCAGTTATTCGTAGGCATGCCTGGCTGAAGGAACAATCCCTGCCAGACCATGTTGATGCTAAACTCCTGGATGCTCCAATGGAAAAACAAAAATTATTTGGCTCCTCGGCTCAGGAGGTCTTAAAGAAGTTTGAAGAAAAGGCTAAATCTGTGCAAACAGTTAAGGATTTTCTGCAAGTACAACCACATAGATTCAGCAGAAACTGGCCTACTAAGAATTGGTCCTTTCCAGACTCGGACAGAGCCCAGAGAGGCAGGAACAGGCGTCCCAGAGGTAGAGGGCAAGCTAGGGGCTCCTACAGAGGCAGTCAGTGGCAGCCTACCAACCAGAGAGGTAGTGCAGCAACAGCAACAACTACTACTACACCAGGACAGACGCAATGACTTCACTTTGATTCCGCCTACCAGGGTTCAATTGGACGCACCCTTGGGCGGAAAGCTTTGTTTATTCTCAAAAAACTGGCATTATATTACAAGGGACACATGGACACTGCAAATAATAGACAAAGGATACAGGTTCCACTTCCACACTTTGCCAAAAAGAAACGGAATGCCAAACCTGCCACCAAATCAGAGGGCAGAGGCTTTAAAGCAGATCAACAACTTACTTCAAATGAAAGCCATAGAAAAGGTACCTCTTTCAGAACAAGGCCAAGGATTCTACTCCAGATTATTCCTTGTTCCAAGAAAAGAAAATCAATGGAGGCCTATTCTCGACCTGTCCGCACTGAATACTTTCCTCATTGTGCCAAAATTCAAGATGCTGACCCTACAGCAACTTCTTCCCATGCTGGGCAAGGAGTCTTGGCTGGTGACTCTAGATCTCAAGGAGGCATACCTGCATGTCCCTATTCGACCAAGTTGCAGAAGACACCTCAGATTTCTTGCAGGATCAGAGCATTATCAATTCTCAGCATTGCCCTTTGGCTTATCTACTGCGCCCAGAGTATTCACGAAATGCCTGGCATCAGTAATTGCACACTGCAGACTTCAGGGGATTCAAATTTACCCATATCTGGATGACTGCCTTATACAAGCGGACAACAAGGAAAATTTGATAAAGGACTTGGCATATGCCATCCATCTACTACAGGCCTTGGGATACACAGTCAACATCCAAAAATCAAGACTTGTTCCATCCCAAAGGATAACCTTTTTGGGTGCAGATCTAGACACAACCACCCAAATGGCCTTTCTCACAGAAGAAAAACAAAAACAACTTCCGGATTACTTCATGAATCTGACAAGACAAACTCAGCTAACTGCAAGGAAAATCCTGCAGGCCCTGGGTTACATGGCATCCTGCATAATTCTAATTCCACAGGCCAGGCTGCATATGAGAAAGTTACAATGGTACCTAAGGAGTGTATGGTCTCAGCACAGTCGCAGTTTAGAAGCTTTGATACCAATTATTCCTTGCCTTCAAAAGGAATTCCTGTGTTGGGCTCATGCCTGCCAGTCCAACAGAGGGCTGCCTTTCAACAAACCAAGAACAAAGCAAACCATCACCACGGATGCATCGGACCGAGGATGGGGAGCACACATGGAGGGCAAATGTATCCAAGGCCTATGGTCTCGAGGACAGCTGCGCATGCACATAAACCAAAAGGAAATGCTGGCAGTGATACACGCAATCGAGGCCTTCAAACCTTTCTTACATCAAGGTCACCTGTTAATAAGGACAGACAACACCACAGTCATGTGGTACATAAACAAGCAGGGAGGCACACATTCCTACCCTCTATGCAGGCTGACTATGAATCTATGGGAGCTGTGCCTGAAACTCAATATCCAACTAAAGTTTGTGCCAGGGAAAGAAAATGTGCTGGCAGACAGCTTAAGCAGAACTACCATGGATGCACACGAATGGATGCTGCATCCAGAAATCTTCCTACTCTTAACAAAAGCATGGGGAATGCCGGAGATAGATCTGTTCGCCTCCCCCCACAACCATCAACTAAAGACATTCTGCTCAAGGACATATCACCCAAAAGCTTGGAGGGTGGACTCCCTCTCTTTCAGCTGGAAAGCTCTAAAAGTATATGCCTTCCCACCTCTCCCATTAATGTCCAAGGTTTTACTGAAGACCACGGCAGAACAGCCAAGAGTGATTCTGATAGCTCCAGACTGGCCAAGGCAGCACTGGTACCCACTATTGAGGAGCATGTCACAGGCAAAACCATGGCCTCTCCCCCTATGGCTTCTTCTTCTGACGCAGAACAACTTCAAGATCATGCATCCCAACTTGAAAACATTGCAACTAACTGCCTGGAAAATTCCATAAATCCCCCTCACAATAACTTATCACAGAGAGTAAAGGACATTGTTATGGAAGCTCGACGGCCTTCCACAAGGAAGACATACTCAGCAAAATGGAAAAGATTTCTCATTTGGAACACAACAAAAGGCTTGGATGTGTCAGTGGCGAGTATGACACATATTCTGGAATACTTAGCAGAATTGTTCCACAACGGCCTGTCCTATTCTTCAATTAAGATTTATGCCTCAGCAATTTCAGCAGATGTGGATCCACCTATCTTCTCGCACCCTCTCCTCAGGCAATTTCTGAGAGGGATCAAAAACATCAATCCACCAAGAAAACCCCCTTTACCTACTTGGGATCTCAACTTTGTGCTGGAGAAACTAACACTTCCTCCCTTTGAACCAGCAGCATCGGCGGATCTACAGTTTCTGTCTTGGAAAACTGCATTCCTTCTGGCCATAACTTCAGCAAGAAGAGTATCTGAGTTACAAGCTTTAATGGCAGTACAGCCATTTCTTATAGGTTCATAGGTTCATACTAGGCTATCTGCCCAAGGGCATTTATAAGCCTAGCCAGAGTTTTGTGGCTTTCGCCACCCCATACTATGCCCATTATTTTGCTGTGCCTCTGTCAAGCAGTGACACTGAGATAATCCCTGGGGTATATCTGCGATCTCCCATCCATTGGTCAAGATTTCTCTTGAACAAAGCCAGCGAGGTGCTCTGCCTCACATGTACCGGGATTTTGTTCCACAGCATAGGGAGTCTCTGGGTGATGAATCTGTCCCTCCAGCACGTCCTATTAATGACCGTGTCAAGGTTTAAGTCTCCCGCCCTTGTAGTTCTGAGGGATCTAGATTTTTTGAGGTGAAGCATGTTCATTAATTCTGGGTTGGACATGGCCTTGTATGTCAGGCACAGGTCACCTCTGAGCAGACGGTAAGCGACTGAGTAGAGCTGAAGTTCCTTCAGTCGGGCAGCATAGGACATATTTTTGAGACTCTTTATCCTTTTGGTGAGGAACTTTTGGGGCCTTTCCAGTTGCTGCAGGTGTCGTGTCAGATACATTCTGAATGGGGCATTGTACTCAATCATTGGCCTGATGAGTGATGAGTACAGGGGGACGATGACTTCCCTTGATCTAGATGTGAATCCCTTCATGATCAGGTGGGCAATGTAGAAGGTCTTTCTAACTACTTTGGCAACGTGAGTATCAAATGAAAGGTTACTGTCAACCTGGGTACCCAGATCCCTGATAACCTCTTCTGTGCTTAGTGGGTTGCCGCCTATATGGTAGCTAGGCGTAAGCTGGTTTTACCCGAAGTGTATGACTAAGCATTTTGTGGCATTTAACTTTAGGCGATGCCGCTGGCACCAGTTTTCTGTTTCTATAAGACCCTTCTGAAGGATATCTGTGTCAGATGTGTTCTCAACTATGGCCCAGTTTGCAGTCATCTGCAAATTTTGTCAGCCATAATCCTCCTGTGTTTGCTTGTACTTCTGAAAAGTAGATGCAGAACAGGAGAGGGCCCAGGACTGAGCCCTGTGGGACACCACTTGTGACAGGCTTTGAGTCTGACATGGCGCCAGCAACTCTGACCCTGTGGGTTCTGTCACTTAGCCAATTTGCAACCCATCTTGTGACGTATGGGTTTACATTTAAGCTGATGAGTTTTTCAATGATACCTGAGTGGGGTATTGTGTCGAAAGCCTTTGCCAGGTGGAGGTAGGCTGTGTGGACTGCCTTTCCCTCATCAATGGCCTTGGTGACTGTTTCGAAAAAGTCCACCAGGTTTAGAAGGCATGATCTGCCCTTGACAAAGCCAAACTGGGTCGGATCCAAAGTCTGCAAGTCTCCTATGTCTTTATGAGTTCCATTATGATCCTCTCCATAGCTTTGCAGATCAAGCTTGTCAAGCTGATGGGACGGTAATTTCCCGGGTCTGTGGAGGCACCTCCTTTGTGAAGTGGGACCACAGTTGCCGTACGCCACTCCTTAGGCACGTATCCTGAGGTGAGGCTAAGATTAAACAGCTGCCCTAACTGCGGGTTTAATTCCTCATTGAGTTCGTGGAGCACACATCCGGGGACGCCATCTGATCCTATGGATGCTGTGTTTTTTGCCTTGGAGAGAGCAGTTCTCACCTGAGCGTTTGAGATGTTTGGGGGGGGCTATAATTCTCTGGTATAGATATCTCACCTTTTGGGGGGGGGGGGAGAAGTTTGCACTGAATCTGTCAGCCAGTATGTTGGCAATGTCTGTAGGTTCAGTAATTTTTACATCATTTTGAACTAATTCTGAGCATATCTGGGAGTTTCCTCCCAGGTTTCTGACATAGCTAAAGAAGGCCTTATGATTGTCCTTTGAGTCCTTAGCGATTTTTCTCTCAAAATTTGCCTTGGATGATTTTATGAGAGATCTTAATTTTTTACTTATAATGATCAAGGGTGTTTTCCCTTTTAAGGATTTTGCTCTATCTTGTAGTAGCTTCCTCCTTTTGTTGTAGAGCTTGTTTATGGCTGGGGTCCACCAAACTGGACGCTTGCCTTTGGTACAAAGGGTCTTTGTTTTGTTTGGGATTGCCTGATCCATGCAGTCCTGTAGGTGCTGGTAGAAGGCATTTGTAAGTGATTCAGCGGCTTGAATAATGGTTTCCGCAGTCTCTGGGGCCATAAAAGAGACCACACTAGCCTTTAGAAGTGTGAAGTCGGCTTTTGAGAAGTTCTTCACTGTGGTCTTTTTTTTATCTCAGGTGGGGGCGGGATGTGGACTTCCAGTGAGATTAGTTTATGGTCTGATCTCACCAGTGAAGGGTATACTTCCGGTGTTAAAACATTGTGGCCCCATGTTTGTGATGATGAGATCTAGTATGTTATCTCCTCTTGTGGGAATGGTGACTAGTTGTTCCATGGCATTTGAGTTGATGAACTCTAGGAACCTTTGGGCTAGAGTGTTGGGGCTTGAGTAGTGATCCCAGTCTATATTCGGGTAGTTGAAATCACCTAGTATGATGGTGTTTGGAGATGCATTTATCCCCTCCAGTGTTTTCAGGAAAGCTATGTGAGGTTCCTGAGATTGAGAGGGTGGCCTGTAACATGCTACAAATTGCAGAGCAGTCTTGCCTATGGTTAATTGCACCTGGATGGTCTCCGATGCATCGTGCGTTGCCACCAACCTTGAGGTGTGGGTGTTCTTGATGAATATAGACACCCCCCCTCCTTTCTTGGTGTTGTCCGGATTTTGGGGCGGAATGCATGATATGAGGTAAAGCCTGATAGTGCTGGGGTGCTCTCGGGAGCCTTGAACCAGGTTTCAGTCACAGCACAGACATCGATGTTCTCCATACTGAGAAGGGCCTCGAGTCGATGCATCTTGAGGTTGAGACTTCTGGCATTGAGCAGCATTACCCTTAGTTTTTTTCCTTTTTGGTGTTCTAGGGTGGTAGGTTTAGAATTTGAGCCTTGCCTAAAAAAGGCACTATGGGGGTGGCAAGAGCCTTTGCCAATATCCGGAAGCCCAGGGGTGACAGGTGCAAGCCGTCCCTTGCGAAGCAGCGTGGCTTGTCCAGCATGTCATCCCAGGCAGACAGACATTGGATCCCCTTTGAATGACACCAGAGTTTAAGCCAATTATTAAAGCTGATCATCTTGTCTCTGTATTATGGCATCATTCTTGGTGAAGGTAGGATACTGCTCAAGGTCAGGGTCATACCTGCCTGGGCTACATAATCGGAGAGCTCCTCTATGTCTCTTTTCATGTAGTCCAAGGAGGTAAGTCTCGGGTCGTTCAGATCAGCGTGGACAATTACAGAGTCGTACTTGTACCTGCTGTTGAGAGACCTGAGTGCTTGCGTTATGTGGCGGATTCTAGCGCCCGACAGGCAGCTTACTGTGACCTTTTCCTTGTTCAATCTGGTGAGCGGGACATCAGTGTGTCTGACTATAGAGTCACCAATGACGAGTGTGTCTGGCATTGTGTTTGGCCTTAAGGGCTGTGACTGTTTGGCACACTGACTATGTGGTCTATGTGTTTTGTCCTGAGGTGGCAGTTGTTTGGGTGTCTGCTTTGGTGGCCTCTGCTGTTTTGGTAGATTTTTGATCAGAGCCTCCGAATATGTCTTTGTGTATTTATGTGTATGATTTGAAGTTGTGATAGTACTATGTGAGACTGGGTTTGTGGTGTGTGTGTTTACCTTCTCCTCCTGTCTGGTCTTACCAGTCCTATGTTGAGAGAGCTCAGCCTCCAGTTTGGCTATATAGTTGCATCTCTCGCATGTATTTGTGTTTTGTGGGAGAAGGAGAGGGTTGTCCGTGTACATGAGACAATTGTAACATTGCCTCAATATTCCCAGATTCACCAGCTGAGCAGGAGAGGACACTAGCAACTGATCCCTCAACATGCTAGAAGGAATAGACAAGGACTTTAAAAGACTCCGGGGGATGTGGGTGATCGAATGGGGTTTTTTGGCTGGTGGGGTACTATGTATAATAAAAGTGCTATATCAAGTAAAAAAACGTACTTTAGGAGCAAGTGCTAGGCTTTACAGATAGAGAATATTCCACTTAGGAATTAAGTAGAGCTGAGCTTTTTAGATATAGAATACGCTGGTTAGATCAGCAGTACAGTTTAGGGAAGGCTGTTTTAAGGGAAAATTTGAAGAGTGGACTTTAGGTAGCCCGAATAGTTTAACCTTGATTAACCGCCGCTGTTCCATCAGGACAGAGTTTCACTAAGAACCAATCCTACTTTTATGCCAAAGGTGGTGTCTAGGGTATCCCTGAACCAAGCTATTCACTTGCCTACATTCTTCCCAAATCCACAAAACAGAGGGGAAAAACTTCTACACACTCTGGATATACACAGACAACTACGCTACTACTTGGACAGAACTAAAAGTTTCAGAAAAACTGACCAGCTCCTCGTAGCATATGCTGCTGGGGTACAATAAAAGCAATTTCCAAACAGACTATTTCAAAGTGGATAGGAAATTGCATTCGATTTTGTTACTCCTTTCATGGAAAGACAGTTCCAGCAAACATCAGGCCTCATTCAACAAGGGCCACAGCCACCACTACAGCCTTCCTTAGAGGGGTGGCTACCAAGGACATTTTAGAAGCTGCTACACGGAGCTCCGTGCATACATTTTCCAAACATTACAATTTACCTTTATACTCCAGATCCAGAGCAGGTTTTGCTACAGCAGTCCTGCAGGGGATCTTAACTACACCATCCTTTTCTTAGTACCTCCTCCCCCAGATTGGCTATGGTATTCTACCCATATGTTATGACTGCAGATGCATCCTTGAAGGACATAGTACAGTTTTGTACCTACCATAAATGTAGATGTCCGATAGGTATGCATCTGCAGTCAGGGTTACCCTCCCTCCTTCCCCTCTGTGGTATTCCTAGGGTTCTTACCCCTCCATTAGCTAGCTGGGGGATCTATTATGGTGTATTTGTTTGTATATATATATATATATATATATATATATATATATATATGTATATATTTTTTGGAAAATGTTTGGAATTTTACTGCATTCCTCCAAATTTGGCCTTCCTAGAGGGCACCTGGCATCTGGGGCAAGAAACACTGAGGAAAATGGCGTCGGCTGATGCTTTTATACCCCAGACGCTCTGACGTCGGGGAAAGTGCGACATCAGCCGAGGCCAGACCCAGACTTTGGAATCCGGCCGACCGAAGGGCTGCCTGATGCAGGACAACCCATATGTTATGACTGCAGATGCATACCTATTGGACATCTACATTTATGGTAGGTACAAAACTGTACTTTTCTACTTACTTAATCTTGCCTTGCTGTATTAAGTAGGTGAGGGATCCTTTGTCAGGTTCCAAAAACAGACTGCAATGAGACTTCTGTCTCACCTAATATTAAAGCATTATTTCTGTACCAAATGACATCAAATGCATCTGGTCATCTGACTTCTGGTTCCCATGAAACCTTGCATTGCTAGAAACTGCCAGGATTTAGCACTTGCATATCAGTAATACTGTCAATAATTCACACACGAGCTTTGCTGAGATCTGGTGCAATGTCTGGAAGTCATAAAATAATTTTAACACTTTTGCTGTCCCTGCAGAGACCAACAAACCATGCTTCTTACAGACATTGCATTTTTGGCATAATTCAAAACTGAGGTAACATCTTTATGGCCTAGGCCCAGTAATTTAATTTTCTTACTATTTCTCAAAGGTGGGTGGATTGAGGAGATTAATGTCTTCTCTTCAGGTTTCCTCCGTTACAACATATACATTGAAGCAGTTTCATTAATGCATGCACATTTCTTTTCAGCCTGGCAAGGCACACTGTTGATACATTTTTAACACAAGCAGCTTTACAAATACATTTTCAACACAAGCATCTGTTAAAGCAGTTTGATATACAAATGACATATAGTTCTTTACAAAATTCCAGCTAGCTCTATATGTTGCACATCCACTGCCCTACTCCTGGCATACCTGGCAATACCCCGTATTGTTGCAGCCTTTTTCTGTCATCTTTCATACTTGGTCAAGGGGAAATGAATGGACCAGTTGTCAAGCAGGCAGTGGGGAGTTTGAATAAAAAAAATATCAACATAAGCAATGATTAGAGAAGACTGAGGTGGACATTTATTTATTTGTCTTTGTTGACTGGGAAGGTACAACTGGGATAGTAAGGCCCTTTTTCAGTGGAGGTCTGGGAAGAAAATCTCCACATTTATATTCATAAGTTACAAGTATTCACAATACATAGACATTTGTATTACGTTGTTTTACGTTGTAAATAGTATTATGTCTTGGATAAATATAGACTGCAAGCAAACATGGCAGTTGGCTGTTTAGAAAAATGCTATGTGCAGAAAGAAAAAAGTAAAACAAATGGAAAAAAAATCATTCATTTGCATTTAGTTTTGTAGTTGCAAAGTAGAGGTAAAACTGAGAGAGAAAAATTAAACTAGTTGCAGAGAGGAGAGGAAAAACAATAGACAGCTACTGATTGTTTACAGTAGGAGAGAAAAGTAATTGTATTAAGCTCACTGTCATAATGGGCTCCATGTATGATGAGTTAGGAAGCGTGAGGCATGGTTTTGTCAGAGGTACAATAGCTTAATCAGTTATTTTTGTAGGTATTAAATAGGTGAAGAGGAAGAGCAGAGACTGTGCTGCTTTAGTCAGCTTTTAAAGCAGTTGTCATTTTCTGTAAGTTTTAGCTGTAGTGGAATCGAGTTCCATAGTTTTTGTAATGCAATAAGTATACACTGATTTTTCTGCATAGTCTTTTGATTTACTTACAGCTAGGAGGACTTTATTGTTGGAGCATAGTGTTCTGCTAATACTACTGTATACTTGCAGTAAGTTTTTTAGAGAGGGGTAGCTATTTGGTTTATGGATAAATTTGTGTGCAGTCGGGAGTCTGAGAGTATGCTGAGTTGGTTTCCAGCCAGTTGAGTTCCTTCAGGGCTGTGCAGTAATGGATTTTAGAGTATGAGTATGTGGCAAACATAGCTAATTTATGATAGCATGTTTCAAGTTTGGACATGAGGGCAGTATTGAGATTTGTGGAAATAGGGGACGCATACATAAGAGATGGATCTTCTGGTGGACGCCGCAAGATATTGCTGTGCTCTGTGTAGAGACCTTAGATAGTTTCACATCTGTTTTTTGATAGCTTGATTAATATATTGGTCATATTTGAGTTTGTCATCTATGATTACTCCAAGTAGTTTGGCTTCTGTCACTGTTTCTATTATTGTATTGTCAGATGAGTTCATATGGAACTTATTTTTCTGATCATTATATTGTTTTGGTATAAAACACATGAGCTTGGTCGTTTAGCATTTAAGAGTAGGTCTGCAGTGCTTAGCCAAGATTCTGCAGAGGAGAAGGACTCTTGGTTGGTTTCTTGGAGGGTTTTTAGTGTTTGGTAGAGCAGATTATGGTTGTGTCATCTGCATACTGATCTTTGTTTGCCTGTTTGTTGGTAGTATGGAGGTTGCTAATGAATATGTTAAATAGTATGGAGGTTGCTAATGAATATGTTAAATAGTAGTGGTCCCAAAATTGTGACTTGTAGAACTCTGACTGGGAGGAAGGAAGAGTGCTCATGTTTCCATTTTACTGATTATTGTCTGTTTGTGAAATGGCTATGAAATGGGTGACAGATTGATTAAGGCCTAGATTTAAGAATTTGGTGACAGATTGATTAAGGCCTAGATTTAAGAGTTTGGTGAGGGGGACTGTGTCAAAGGCCTTTGACAGATCCAAGAAGAGTGCCGGTACAAGATTAATATTTCTGTTTTGGTTGATAATATTGATGAAGCTAAGAAGAGCAGTTTTGCTATGAGTGGGCTGGAAACCATGTTTGGTTTTGGAAAATTGTTGTCCGTAATGTTTGAGGAGTTGGGAGTGGATACATTTTTCTGGAATTTTTTTTTCTCAAAATTTTTTTTATTTTTCAAATGCATTTGAATGAATTCCATAGTATTTATACATAACATCCTTAAATAACTATGTACACTATTTACATTAGCCTGACACTATAACAGATCTTAATGTATACAATTACTTTATAAGTATGTCCAGTCCATTATCGGAGTGTCTGATCAGTTGTTGTATAGTGTCAATCAACGACAAGACTTTTCCCCAAGAGTTGTTGATAATTGGCTTTGGATAAATTCTTAGTTATTTAATTTTAATTTCCAGTAATGCTGTGGTCTTCGGTAGGCTGTAGATGTCTTCCAAAGTTGGTATTGTGTTTGTATTCCATCTTCTTGTTATACACTTTCTTGAAATTGCAAGTATAGTCCATATTAGACATGTTTGACCTATTCAAATGCGGACCTTCATTCACATTTACTAATACAAGAGCTTTAGTTAAATAAAATGATTCATTAAATAAAGCTTGTAGAAAATTATTAATACCATTCCAAAATGGCTTAATTTTAACACAAAGAAAATGTGGTTCCAATCTGCATTGTGTACTTGCTCACATCTCCAACATATTCCTTTTATGGAAGAACTGATTTTACTGATTCTGTGTTAAGAATGCTCGGTGCAAACATTTTCAATTAAAAACTTTCTAGTATTATGTAAAGGATGTATATTTTATTGGTAATAAGATATTTGTTTTAATATCTTCAGTTAACTGTATTGAGTGTCCTTTTGTTATATATTTCCAATATGAGGTTTTGGGTGTTTTATAGTTTAATAATTTTTTGTAAAATTTCAAAATGCTGTTTCCCATGTCAGTCATTATATATGATTTCATATATGTATTTCGTAAATTTAGGTATTTCTTTAAATAAAGAATTGTTAATTATTCTACTTAAATCTTCCGAATATGACAGAATACTCTGTAAAGTTAGGCAGTCCTGTTGTGGAATTTTTGTATGTTTGTATTTCTTGCATATCTAAAACTTTTAGTTCTTTGGTACATTGGAGCCAACAAACAAATCCTTTCTGTTCCCAGGAATTAATAATTTCTCTATATATTTTATGTGGAAAGTTCTTTGTGACTAGAAATGGTGTTAAGATCAAACCAGAATTTTAAATATATATTTACATTAATAATTTTCCTAAATGAGTCAATGTAATTAATCATACAAGTTTTAGTGGGTTTAGTTATGTTATATTGCATACTAATACATAATATGTCCCATGGCAAATTTTTTCATCTGTTTGAAATTTTTTTTGTAAATAAAATGTATTTATTGATATTACAGTTAGTAATTCTTTCCAATTTGCAGAGTAATTTGGACTTACCCCATCTGAGATTATTTTAGATATTGATGCTTTTATATATGTTTCTATATCAGGAAAGTTTAATCCTCCCTGTTTCCAATGTCTGATATGATGTATTAAAGCTATTCTGTTTCTTTTTGGAAACCATAAAAATGTTATTAGGCATGAATTTATTTCTTTAAATATATTCCTTTCTGGTAACAATTGTATTGCCAAGGCTATATATAGGATCTTGGGCAGTAAAACTATTTTATTAACTGTAGTGTATCTTCAAATGTTAATATTATTTTGTTCCATTTTTCCACAGAGATTTTAATTGTATTGATGGTATTATTGTAATTTTTTGTGACTAATTCATTATTATCCTTGCATAACTCAATTCCTAGATATTTTAAGGTAGAGTCTTGTTTCCCTATGATGTGATCCCCCTTAGTTTACAGTTCTTTTTTTTAATTAAAAATAAAAATTTTGATTTAAATTTGTCAATTAATATAGCTAATTTTTCTAATTATCTTTTGTATTAATGTTAGTAATACGTTGTCAGTAAATAGCTTTACTTTAGAATTGTATTTTTCATAAACATCTATTCTTTTGATTTTTATACTGTTGCGAATTGAATCTGCCAATATTTCAATAGCCAGAGCAAATAGAATCGGTGACAAGGGACATCATTGTTTAGTGCCTTTAAGTGTTATATGTATATATTCAGAGGTAAAAGGACCTAACTTGACATACGCTAAATTATTTGTATATATATATTTTTAGGAGATGAACAAAGGATGCAGGAAATTCAAATAGCATTAGGATTTTGAATAAATAGTCCCAATTTAGGGAATCAAAGGCTTTCTCTATAAGCCAATTATGAGTGTTTCTTTATTAACATACTCTGTAAGAGAAATTATCCTTTTACTGTTGTCGTGTGTGTCTATGATATATAAATCCAGTCTGCTGATTATTATTTATTGTTTTGGATAGTGGTATTTTCATTCTGGTAATTAATATTGTTATAAATATCTTATAGTCATTATTTAATAATGATATGGGTCTATATGAGATACAGAGGTTTGGGGATTTGTTTTCCATTAAGATTGGTGTGATTAAGGAATATTTCCAAGAGGGTGGTATTAAAGCTTGTGACTGAATTTCTAATAGAGTTTTATGGAAGAGGAATAGTACCTTAGAAGGAAAAAGTTTATATATTTCCATAATTATGCCATCTATACCTGGAGCTTTCTTATTTTTACCCTATTGTATTGTACCTGTAACTTTTTTATAGGATATGGGTGCTGGCAGATCTAGTTTTAATTTTTCTGGTATTTTTTATATTGGAACATTTTTCATCTAGATTTAATGGATTGATGTGTATATTTTCTTTTTGGAAATGTTCCATATAGTGATTGCTATAGCCATCAAGAATGTCACCTATATCGGACACAATTTTCCCTTTCTTATCATGGAAGATACTTTTAATGTTGTTAGCTTTTGATTGCATTTTGATTCTTGTGAATAAATTATGTAGATATTTGGGAGAAGTGGCCAAGGTATTTTTAGTTTTTCTAAAGCTAAACTAGTTTTATGTGTTAGAATTTTGTTGTATTTATTGTTTAATACTTTTTATTTTCTTTTTCATCTCCAAATGATTTTGATTTTTTTCAGCTTTTACTGACAAAAGTTTGGATTGTAGATCTAATAATTCAGAATCCCATTATCTGTTTTTTTTATACCAAGTTAGGGTTTTACCATATATGTAAGCTTTTAATGAGTCCCATATCATTATTTTACTTATCTCTGTGGTGTAATTAATATCTAAGAAGAACTGTAATTCAGATAATAACCAGGGTTTGAACTCTTTAATTTTAGTTATATATGCTGAAATTCTGTAGTTAAAGTTTAATGGTTTGTACCCATTTTGAAGTTTTAGTATGACTGAATTGTGGTCTGAAAAGAGGCAGGGAGTGATTGAGAAATTAATGATTTTAGAGTGTAAGTCATGAGCAGCAAATATTTTATCTGTTTTAGTTTGGTTATCAAATCTGTGATCTTGATGGGAAAACAACGATTTATCTTCGTTAAATTTGAAAGTATCTACAAGATGAAATGATTCTACACACTTGTTTAAAAGCTTCTGATACAGCAGATGTATGCAGCAGTCTTTTAATTTGTAGTTTCAGAAATATCAAATATATCCTCCTAATATTAAGTTGCCTTTATAATTATTGGAAATGAAATTCAAGTGTTTTTTAACAGTTCCTCTTCCAATGCCTGGGAACCAGTATAGATTGGCTAGGGTCCATATTCTGTTATTATATTTAACTATTACTAATGCCATAAGGCCTTTTTTATCATCATACTTATAAATGATTTCTGGGTTAATCACATTTGTTTTCCGTAAAATTGTTACCCCTTTTGTCTTTGTCTTATAAGTGGTTTGCACCAATATCATATATTCCTTAGGATTCAATTTGTAATTATTTGTTTTGAAATTAGTTTTTTGAAGGAAGACAATTTGTGCTCTCTTCAGTTTTAAACATTTCATTAGATTTGATCTCTTGCTAGGATTGTTTAAGCCACTGGCATTTAAAGATACTAAAGTTCAATCCATCTTGGGTTATTTAGACTATTTTTTTTTTGTTTTATTGTAACTATTAAACATTTTCCTCTGATACCTATAAAGTATATGTTTGAGCTTTTAAAGGAAATTATCAGTTTTATACTTTGAGTGTTTATCAGTTTGTTGTGTCTTTCGGCTTTTCCCGGTTAGGGATCACCACAGCGGAACTCCGGTCCGCTAATGATTGGCAGTAGAGTTTTACGTACTGGCTTGCCGGGCCTAACGCACATCCTTACCAGCCCTGACACACAACCTTCAACGAAGGAACGCCCATTCATGCATGTCGCTACACAGAAGACGCTCTGAGAATCGAACGGGCAACGTCTAACTGTGAGGCGACAATGCTACTGAAGCACCACCACTGTTTTGGTCAAGCATACTAAAAATGTTTTGTGAAATAATAAATGTTAACAAAACTAAGATCTGCACTAGCCGTGGAATGAAAATCATTCCTAATCTGATGGATAAACCTAAATCCATCAGATTATCACTCATACCTTGGCAATCCAGAACATCTGAGCTCCATAAATTGAATTATCATATGGAGAATATTTGTAATAGGAATAAGCAATATTTATATTATCTTGAACAGATATAGTACTATTGTACATTAGACAATTCTAATACAATATAAATGTCTACTTATCGTATAAACAATTAATACTTACATGAAAGATAGATGACAAGCAATTCAGTCATAGTAAAATAGGATGTATCATATATAAAACCTCAGTAAAAGACTGTAGCACATATTCACCCTTATTGATGAAGTCTTTCAAAACATATTACTTAATGTAAATAGATGGTAATAATATTTATACCCAATGTTTATAAATCAGTGCATTTTACTGGATATATCAGAAGATGTTAAGTTGTCAATCTCGCCTTCATTCTTGCTGGATGGGTTTGGAGCCGATCCTCGGCTCCGACTCGGCACTTGCTAAGCTCAAGAGTCACTTCCACCAGCTCGAGGCAGCCCCATATCCCATGGTGCAAGGCGGAGATTACCCAGATCTCGTTTGCCGCTTCGCTCATGAGGTAACTTTTTACCAGCTCCTGGTAAGTGAATTTTTCTAACTATATTTCTGAGATTTTAGTCAACCCCAGTACTTTATTTTTATATATATATTACTTTATTAACTTCCCGATTCACTTAGCCCTATTCCCGTTAGTGTCCCGTTCCCTTTATTCCTTTTTTTTTTGCTAGTCGGGCCTTAGGTCCTTACCGCTCCTATATTTTTTCCTGTCAGGGTTTGTTTGGGTGTGTCTGTGTGTTTTTTCCCTGTACTTAGTTTTGTTAATTTAGTTTAATATTTGGACTGACTGTGTAGTGTGTGTGTGTTAGGGACTCGGTCATGTCCAAAGAAGCTAGGGTCTCAGGCTTCAAGAAGTGTGACTCGTGCTGTCAGAAGATGTCTCTGACAGACGGTCACACTTCTTGTATTTATTGCCTGGGACCTCTACACCTGCAGGACTCCTGTGCTATTTGTCACTCCTTCAGCCAGAGTCTTGCAGGAACATAGAAATAAACTTATTCTCAGGGGCTTATTAAAGCCTGAGAGCTCCCCGGCTAAGTCCGGCTCGGGGAAGCCCTCAAAGTCTCCCAAGGCCCAGGCTTCAGTGTCCAAGCCTTCTGCCTTGGCTCCGACTCCCTCGGAGTCGAGATCGGCTCTGGCTGGAGCAGATCCTTCCTTCTCTGAAGGTTCGGTATCGGCGCCGATCTGCGCCGATACTCTTGCTTCCATGCCTGTGTCGGCTCTGGCTGGAGCCGACATCTCTGACCCAGCTCGGAGCCGACAAGTTGTCGGCTCCAACTGGAACCGAAGGTTCTTCGGCTCCGATGGCTCCATCGAGAAAGAGATCCAGATCTCCGTCGCTGGAGTCTATTCATTCGGCTCCGGCCTCTCCCTTACTTTCGGAGCGGAGCCATCTGAGCCGATCCTCAAGGTCTTCCAGACTCTCAGACCATGACTTGGAGAGAGTGGTGAGTAGACTGCTGAAATCACAGGCACGGACCCAGATGCTTCATAGCCCGTCTCAGCAGACGACTGCTATTCCACACCCTCCAGAAATTCCTCCTTCGATTCTCCTTCAGAGCTCGGAGTCGGAGCTTATTGGAACTGTGACTGTTGGTGCTTCGGAGCCGATACCACTCCTTTCGGCTCCGTCGTCTTCGACTCCTATCTCCTCCTTGAGACTGTCCTTGGAGGGATCCGGTCGTCGGGCTTCCCTTGTCGGTTCCGAGGGGGCGAGTGGCATCGGACTCTTGTCCGACCCCGTTCTCCCCTCGAGCTTGCTTTGGTAAGCTCGGCACCGACATCTGCTTCGAGCCTTCCCTTTCGGTGGGGCCGGGATTCCTGTTTCCTCGGAGCGGGAGCTCGGTCCTCCCGGGAGGGGAGCCTTCGAGGTGATGAGGAGTGTACTAGCCCCCGAGCTGAGTCAACAGTCGGTCCCTTTAGCTCCTCCCTCTTCGGTGCCTGTAGATATCTCTTCCCACTCTCTTGCTCCCGGACCCAGAGATCCATCGCCCCAGGTTTCCCCATTGGGAATACCTTCCTCTTCCGAGGTTTCTCCTGATCCTTCAGGGGAACCCCCACGTAAGAGGACTTGCAAGAGGAAGCATTTAGACTCCCCTGAGTCTACAACATCAGATACCGACTTAGATGAGTCGGAGGGGTCCCCAAGATCCCCCTCTGAGGATGTCTCCTTTTCAGACATTCTTGAACTCCTGAAACAGAGGGGGAACTGGCCCTCCATTAATCCCTCCGAGGATGAGTCTGTATACCTGGAGGCTTTTGGATCTCGACCTTCCACCTCCTGGGTTTCTCCGCCTTTCGACTCCCTCATGGACGTGATAGCTTGAAAGGCGTGGGCATCTCCTGATTCCGTGGAACCAGTCCCCAGGAGACCTTCTAAATTTATCACGGCTCCCACTGAAAAACAGTTTCTCACCAAAGGTGTCCCGGTTGATGCCATGGTGGTGGCGGCCGCCACCAAAAAGGAACTTGCAGATCATTCCGTACCGGTCCATCCTCCTAACAAGGAGTCTAGGACCATGGACAGGTATGGTAAGCGGATGTTTTCCTCAGCGACCTTTGCTGTGCGTTCGCTGAATTATCTATATCACTTCACCCGACTTTAAAGAGATATCCTCAAGGAATTGGGTGAGGTGGTACAGGATCCGTCAGCTGCTGGGGCTCAAGAGAAGATTGCCTCTCAGCTGGGAATCCTAAATTCCATAACTAACTCCTTCATGTGGCTCATTTCTTATAGGTTCATAGGTTCATACTAGGCTATCTGCCCTAGGGCATTTAAAAGCCTAGCCAGAGTGTGTGTGGCTTTCACCACCCCTTAGGATGAGAATACTATACCCATTAGTTTGCTGTGCCTCTGTCCAGCAGTGATACAGAGATGATTCCCGGGGTAAACCTACGATCTCCCATCCACTCGTCAAGATTTCTCTTGAACAGAGTCAGTGAGGGGCTTTGCCTCACATGGACTGGGATTCTGTTCCATAGTGTAGGGAGTCTCTGGGTGATGAATCTGTCCCTCCAGCACGTCCTATTTATATCCGTGTTGAGGTTTAAGTCTCTTGCTCTTGTGGCTCTGGTGGATTTGGATTTTTTTGAGGTGGAGCATGTCCATTAATTCCGGGTTGGACATGGCCTTGTATGTCAGGCACAGATCACCTCTGAGCAGACGGTATGCGACTGAATAGAGCTGGAGTTTCTTCAGTCGGGCATCTATGACGTATGTTTGAGCCCCTTTATCCTTTTGGTGAGGAACTTTTGGGGTCTTTCCAACTGCTGCAGGTGTCGGGTAAGGTACATTCCGAATGGGGCGTTGTACTCAATCATTGGTCTGATAAGTGAAGAGTACAGGGGTACAATGACCTCTCCTGATCTGGATGTGAATCCCTTCATGATCAGGTGGGCAATGTAGAAGGTCTTCCTAACCACTTTGGCAATGTGAGTGTCAAAAGAGAGGTTACTGTCAACTTGGGTCCCCAGGTCCCTGATAATTTCTTCCGTGTTTAATGGATTACCACCTATGTGGTAATTAGGGGTTACCTTGTTTTTCCCAAAGGGTATGACTATACATTTTTGGCATTTAGCTTAAGGCCATGGCTCTGGCACCAGTTATCCATTTCTATGAGACCTTTCTGGAGGATGTCTGTGTCTGATGGAGTGTCAATTATGGTGCCCAGTTTGCAGTCATCTGCAAATTTTGTCAGCCACAATCCCCCTATGTTTGCCTGCACTTCAGAAAAATAAATGCCGAACAAGAGGGGGCCCAGGACTGAGCCCTGTGGGACACTGCTCATGACCGGCTTAGAGTCTGACATGGCACCAGCAACTCTAACCCTGTGTGTTCTGTCCTTGAGCCAGTTTGCAACCCATCTTGTGACATATGGGTTTACATCTAAGCTGGTGAGCTTTTCTATGATGCCTGAGTGGGGTATTGTGTCGAACGCTTTTGCTAGGTCAAGGTAGGCTGTGTGAACTGCCTTACCCTCATCAATGGCCTTAGTGACTGTTTCAAAAAAGTCGACCAAGTTCAAGAGGCAGGATCTGGCCTTGACAAAGCCAAATTGGGTAGGATCCAGTGTCTGTAGGTCCCCAATGTCTTTATTTATGAGTTCCATTATGCTCCTCTCCATAGCTTTGCAGACAAGGCTCGTCAAGCTTATGGGGCGGTAATTTACAGGGTCCGTAGAAGCACCGCCTTTGTGGAGTGGGACCACAGTTGCCGTCGCCATTCTTTGGGTGCGTATCCTGTAGTAAGGCTAAGATTAAACAGCAGCCTTATGTGTGGGTTTAGTTCCTCATTGAGTTCGTAGCACACAGCCGGGGACACCGTCCAGTCCCATTGATGCTGTGTTTTTGCTTTAGAGAGCAGCTCTCACCTGGGCATCTGAGATGTTTGGGAGGCTAGACTCTGGTGGGATAGATATTTCTCCTTTTGGGGGAGGGGGGAGAAATTTGCACTGAACCTGTCTGCCAGTATGTTGGCAATGTCTGTGGGTTCAGTGATTTTTTTTATCATTTTGGACTAATTCTGAGCATATCTGGGAGTTTCCACCCAGGTTTCTAACATAGCTAAAGAAGGCTTTATGATTGTCTTTTGTGTCATTAGCGATTTTTCTCTCAAAGTTGGCCTTGGATGATTTTATGAGTGATCGTAGTTTTTTGCTAGTATTGATCAGAGATGCCTTCCCATTTAGGGATTTTGCTCTGTCATGTAGTAGCTTTCTCCTCTTGTTGTAGAGTTTGTTTATGGCTGGAGTCCACCAGACCGGGCGCCTGCCTTTAGTGGAAAGGGTCTTGATTTTATTAGGGATTGCTTGATCCATACATTCCTGGAGGTGCTCGTAGAAGGCATTTGTAAGGGTTTCAGCAGCATGGGTTGTGGTTTCCACTGGCTCGGTGGCCTTGAAGGATACCACTCCAGTCTTAAGAAGTGTGAAGTTTGCTTTTGAGAAGTTCTTCACTGTGTTCTTTTGCTGGGGTGGGGCGGGATGTGGATCTCCAGTGAGATTAATTTATGGTCTGATCTCACCAATGAGGGATATACTTCCGGTGTGGAGCATTTTGTCCCCATGTTTGTGATGATCAGGTCTAGTATATTTTCTTCTCTTGTGGGAATGGTGACTAGTTGTTCCATAGCATTTGAGTTTATGAACTCAAGGAACCTTTGGGCTAGGGTGTTGGGGCTTGAGTAATGTTCCCAGTCTATGTTTGGGTAGTTGAAGTCACCCAATATGATGGTGTTTGGAGAGACATTCATACTCTCCAGTGGCTGTGTGGGTTTCCTGAGTTTGAGAAGGTGGTCTGTAGCATGTTACAAACTGTAGGGCAGTTTTACCTATGGTTAATTGCACCTGGATGGTCTCCGATGCTTTGTGCGTTGCCACTAACCTGGAGGTGTGGGTATCCTTTATGAATATGGATACTCTCCCTCCTTTTGTGGTTCGGTCCGGATTTTGGGGCCGGAACGCATGATATGAGGTATACCCTGATAGTGCTGGGGTGCTCTCAGGAGCCTTGAACCAGGTTTCAGTCACAGCACAGACATCTATGTTCTCCATACTGAAGAGGGCTTGAGTGCATCTTGAGGTTTAGACTTCTGGCATTGAGCAGTATTACCCTTAGTTTTTCTCCATTTTTGTTTTCTAGGGCGGTAGGTTTATCATTTGAGCCTTGCCTAAAAAAGGCACTATGGGGGTGGCAAGAGCCTTTGCCAATATCCGGAAGCCCAGGGGCGACAGGTGCAAGCCGTCCCTTGCGAAGCAGCGTGGCTTGTCAAGCATGGCATCCCAGGCAGACAGACATTGGATCCCCTTAGAATGACACCAGTAATTAAGCCAATTATTAAAGCTGATCATTTTGTCTCTGTATTGTGGCATCATTCTTGGTGAGGGTAGGATACTGCTCAGGGTCAGGGTCATACCGGCCTGGGCTACATAATCTGAGAGCTCCTCTATGTCTCTTTTCATGTAGTCCAGGGAGGTACGTCTCAGGTCGTTCACACCGGCATGTACAATGACTGAGTCATACTTGTACTTGCTGTGGAGTGACCTGAGTGCTTGTGTTATGTGGCGGATTCTAGCGCCTGACAGGCAGCTTACTGTGATCTTTTCCTTGTTCAGTCTGGTGAGTGGGACGTCAGTGTGTCTGACTATGGAGTCACCTATAACAAGTGTGTCTGGCATTGTGTTTGGTCTTAAGGGCTGTGACTGTTTAGCACACTGACTTTGAGAACTATGTGTTGCATGTCTTATGTCTTGAGGTGGCAGTTGCTTGGGTGTCTGCTTTGGAGGCCTCTGTAGTTTTGGTAGATTTTGATCAGTGCCTCCGAGTATGTCTTTGTGTGTTTATGTGTTTGTTTTGCAGTTGTGATAGTTCTATGTGAAACTGGGTTTGTGGTGTGCGTGGTTTCCTTCTCCTCCTGTCTGGTCTTGCCAGTCCTGAGTTGAGAGAGCTCAGCCTCCAGTTTGGCTATATAGTTGCATCTCTCACATGTATTTGTGTTTTGTGGGAGAAGGAGTGGGTTGTCTGTGTACATGAGGCAATTGTAACATTGCCTCAAGATGCCCAGATTCACCAGCTGAACAGGAGAGGACGCTAGCAACTGACCCTTCGACATGCTAGAAAAAGTGAAAAAGTTTGCTGTGTAACTGAGTCAGAAGGGACCTATAGGGAAATGGGTACTCAAGGGGATTCTAGGCTAATGTAGTACTTTGTTTAGTATACAAGTACTTTACCTATATAAAAATGCTTTAGGAGCAAGTGCTGAGCTTTTGAGATAGAGAATAGACTGTTTAGATTGCAAGTAGAGAAGTTCTAAGGGAAAAATTGAAGAGCAGACTTTACGGAGCCAGAAATAGTTTAACCGGCGCTGCCCGATGGTGCTGTATGGGCAACTCCGCGCTAAATCACGCAAAAGCGGGCTTTATAGCAGGGGGTTGAAAAGAACTAGGAATTGACCCAAAATGGCCAATAGACTACAAGTTTCTGGCTGGAACCACTGCTCTAGGGACAAATAGGCTGCTCAGTGCTCCCCACTCCCACTGGTGAACAAAGAAGTTTCCCTTTATCCAAATAAGGATATGGAATAGCACAGGAACCAAGCCAAAGCCCAGAGATCAGCAAACTCTGAAGACTGGACTATTCTAGTTCAGTAAGGCGGGAAAACAAGATTATTTTATTTTATTTTTTTTTGCAGAAAACAGAGGAAAAACAGACAGTAAATGCTATAAATGCTTTTAAACGGCTAGCGCACTTGAGTGTGTTAGCCTACAGGTAAAATTAAGCAACAAATAACTTTTTTTTAAAAGTGCAAAACAGTTAATCAACACAAAAACAGTTTAAATAGAATGCAGAGCTGTATAAACAGGCGAAAATTCAGTCGCTAAGCAGTAAATAATCAAAAAGCCAGAAAAAAAATACTTAAATCAGGAAAAAGTCACTCTTTTGCTCTCTGCTGCTTGTAGAACTTTGCAGGACACCACGAGGAGCTGTGCTGAGTTGAATACAAGCGAAAAAGCGCGCTAAAGCGGGCTTTATTACAGGGGGCTGAAAAGAGCTAGGAATTGACCCAAAATGGCCAAAGTTTCTGGCTGGAACCACTCCTCTAGGGACAAACAGGCCGCTCAGTGCTCCCCACTCCCACTGGTGAACAAAGACGCTTCCTTTTATCCAAATAAGGATATGGAATAGCACAGGAACCAAGACAAAGCCCAGAGGTCAGCAAACTCTGAAGACTGGACTATTCTAGTTCAGTAAGGCGGGAAAACAAGATTTTTTTTTTTTTTTTTTTTTTTTTGCAGAAAACAGAGGAAAAACAGACAGTAAATGCTATAAATGCTTTTAAGCGGCTAGCGCACTTGAGTGTGTTAGCCTACAGGTAAAACTAAGCAACAACTAACTTTTTAAAAGTGCAAAACAGTTAATCAACACAAAAACAATTTAAATAGAATGCAGAGCTGTATAAACAGGCTAAAATGCAGTCGCTAAGCAGTAAATAATCAAAAAGCCAGAAAAAAATACTTAAATCAGTTATAGCAAATACAGTTATAACAAATGCTCTGAAATATACTGTATATTTCCAAAATGTTTGAGAAAGACAGTCAGAACACAAGAAGGTTCAGGCGAAAGAGAAAAAAAAAAAAAAAGTTTTGTTTTACTTTTTGAAAGGGAAAAGGAGGAACAGAAGGCCTTATCAAATGTTCTCTCTGTATTAAGCAGAATGAGCTAATGACACTAGACTGGGAGGTGTGTCACAGTAGGGGCGGGCAACTGCAAAGCCACCAAGTATAAGAGCAAGACACCAACAAGGAGGGAGGGTGGGACAAAATAGCCTACAAGACAGCAAGCACTACAGAGACAAATGAAAGTTTTTAAACAGATAAGGATTTGTGAAGATACTGAATAGACAATGCAGCCGATGGAGCGAGTAGAGCTGCAGGCACAGGAGTGGCTCTCAGACGTCAGTCCTGGATGCGACTTTGCAATTTTGCAGACCCCTTTAAGGCATCCTTCACAAACTCTCCCTTCGATGGGACAACTGTGTTTGGACCTCAGGTGAAGGACACTTTGACCAGGTGCGAGCAAGACGGCAAGACTCTTTCTGCCGTAGGAGTCCATTTCTCCACCCCTTCAAGGCCTTACCCCAAAGGTCAGAAGGGAGGGAAAATGTGGTTCCGAAAATCTCAAGGAGTCACGCCTGACGCACGTGGTCAGTTTACCCCCAGAGGCAGAGGGGGTAATAACAACAGACGCCCTAGGGGCAGAGGGGTCCAGAGAACCAGGGCAGCAGAGAGCCTCTCTCTGACAAGCCCTTCCAGCATCCCTGAGGTGTTGCCCGACTGCCCACCCTTGGAGGCAGTCGGGGGGAGATTGTCACTGTACCCAGAAGCCTGGCTTTCCCTTTCTCAAGACAAATGGGTACAGTCGATCATATCTGAGGGTTACAAAATACCTTTCGAGAAAAGCCCCTTCCCTCAAAAAGGATCCCTTCCAGACGTTCCACCCGGTCTAAGGGAAATTGCAAAGCTAGAAGTTTCAAAACTTCTAGAGAAAAGGGCCATCCAGCCAGTTCCACCAGGCCATTTAGAATCCGGAATCTACTCAAGGTTCTTTTTGGTCCCCAAAAAGACGGGAGACTGGAGACCAATATTAGAGCTCAGCAGACTAAACAAGTCTGTGAAAAAGACGAGTTTTCGGATGGTCACACTTCAATCGATTTTGCCCTTTCTGGACAAAGACAACTGGATGTGCTCTATAGACCTTCAGGATGCGTACTATCACATAAAAATCCACAGACGCTCCAGAAGGTTTCTCCGCTTTCGGCTGGGGACCAGTCATTTTCAATTCAGAGCCCTGCCCTTTGGTCTCACCACAGCCCCCAGAGTGTTCACCAAATGCATGGCAGTGGTCACGGCTCACCTGAGACGTCAGGGATTCCAGGTGTTTCCATACCTAGACGACTGGCTCCTCACAGCCACCACCAGGCATCATCTTCTCCAGGCCAGGGATTACACTCTACGTCTCTGCAGCCAGTTAGGGATTTCAGTCAATTTCGAAAAGTCTTCCTTATTGCCTTGCCAATCTATTACCTTTATAGGCGCAGATCTAGACACTACTCGGATGTCAGCAAATCTAACAAATCAAAGAATCCTAGATATCCAAAATCATGTTCGGATCATCCTATTTAGCAAAAAGGTACAAGCCAGGTTGGTCCTGAAAGTGTTAGGCCTAATGGCAGCTGCCATCACACTTCTTCCTCTGGCCCGCTTTTACATGCGTCTCCTACAGTGGATGTTGTTTACCCAATGGTCCTTCCAGCAGTTGCCCATGCGTCACAAGATCCTTGTCACACAGATCTGCAAGAGCCACCTATCCTGGTGGATTTCTCCCCCCCCCCCCAGTCCATCAGGGCAGACCATTTGTCGCCCCGGTAGCCACGGTCACTTCGGATACCTCCCTGATCGGGTGGGGGGGGGGCATTATCAGGGCATGATGGTCCATGGCACGTGGCAACCATTCGAATACCACCTGTATATAAATGTCCTAGAGATGAGAGCAGTGCTTTTAACGTTGCAAGCCCTCAACGACTTTCTTCCTTTAGGAACTATCGCAGTTCAAACGGACAACATGTCTGTAGTATGGTATATCAACAAACAGGGCGGGACCAAGTCCTATCCTCTGTGTCGAGAAGCTCTCAGACTTTGGCAATGGGCGATCTCCTCTCAGCGGTTTCTGATAGCAACGCATATCCCCGGGAAAACCAACATCATAGCAGAAAGGTTGAGCAGAGCTATACTCATGCCTCACGAGTGGTCTCTCAAACAATCTATAGCGGAAGAGATTTTTCAGAAGTGGGGCCCTCCTTGCTGCGACCTTTTTGCTACACCCAAAAACAGCAAATGCCCAGACTTCTTCTCTCTCTTTCCACTTCCAGGCCATCCCGCCAGAGACGCTCTAACCCAGGATTGGCCCCGGGGACTTCTTTATGCTTTTCCCCCTTTTCCGTTGATTCCTCAAGTACTTCAGAAAGCTACCGTCTTGAGAGCCAAGCTGATTCTCATTGCTCCTTACTGGCCTCGACAAATTTGGTTCCCGTTCCTTCATTGACATCTCTTAGTACAGCCTTGGCATCTGGACCCAGTTCCAGATCTTCTGACCCACCAGTCGGGTCAACTGCACCGGTCCATTCGTTCCCTCAACCTCACTGCTTGGTTGCTCCACTTCCTTCCTTAGCCAGGCTTCCTATGATCTCTAATCCCATTAGGGAGATCATAGTAGCTTCTCTAAAGTCCTCTACCAGAAGGATTTACTCTAGCAAATGGCAGCGTTTTTCCCTTTGGGCAAGGTCTAAGAACATAGATCCCTTTACTGCCCCTATTCAGTCAGTTTTGGACTTCCTAGCTGAAATTTTTCACTCTGGCTCTTCTTCTTCCACAGTTAAAGTCCAGCTGGCAGCAATCTCGAATTTTCATGTCGGATTTGCAGACCAGAACATTGTCTCACAAACTTTGCAAAGCCTTTCTCAGAGGGATCTTCCTACTTAAACCCCCTGTTAGGGATCCTCCACCGCAGTGGGATCTAAATTTAGTGCTGGCATCCTTAATACTTCCCCCTTTTGAACCGGCTGCTACATGCTCGTTAAAATTTCTCTCTTGGAAGACGCTCTTTCTAGTCGCTATTACTTCGGCTAGAAGGGTGTCTGAACTTCTTGCTCTCTGTGTTCGTCCCCATTACTTGGTCTTCCACAAGGATAGAATATCTTTGAGAACTAATCCGCCCTTTTTACCCAAGGTTGTTTCTAAGACAAATTTAAACCAATCTATTGATCTTCCGGTATTTTTTCCCAATTATTCTGACAGGGCGGAACAAAAATTGCATTGCCTAGATGTTCATCGCCAACTCCGATATTACTTGGACAGAACAAAGTAATCTAGAAAGTCTGATCAGCTTTTTCTTTCTTATGCTGAAAATAAGGAAGGTCTCTCTGTTTCTAAGGTGACCTTATCCAGATGGCTGTCTTCCACTATTTCTTATATTTATCAGCTTAGGGGCAAACGGCTGATCTCAATACCAAAAGCACATTCTACCAGAGGCCTAGCCACATCTACAGCCTTTCAGGCTAGACTACCCTTAGACACTATTTGTGCAGCAGCCACTTGGGCCACTCCTCATACCTTCATCTCACATTACAAATTGGATTTGGCCTCCAGGGACAGGGCGAGTTTTGGTTCCACAGTTCTTAAGAGTCTGTTCCATTGAGCCACCCAGGATAGAGGTGCTAGGGACGCGGTCCCATCCAGCAAGAATGAAGGCGAGATTGACAACTTAACATTTAGAAGTTATGTACCTACCATAACGTTCCATGTTAGTTGTCTTCTCTGCTTCTTTCTTCGTCCCTCCTGTCCCCCTAGCCTGGACAGACCTTGACTATCCTCTTCTCTGGGAGATTTCTCCCTTGGACACCAGTTAGCTCTGCACTTAGTTACCTGGGTTCCCCTTACAATTTTTTCTCAGGTTAGTTGTTCTTCTTCCCTTGGGGGAAGATAGTAGGTATTTTTTTCCTCTAGCTACCAAACGAGATCTGGGTAATCTCCGCCTTGCATCATGGGATATGGGGCTGCCTCGAGCTGGTGGAAGTGACTCTTGAGCTTAGCAAGTGCCGAGTTGGAGCCGAGGATCGGCTCCAAACCCATCCAGCAAGAAAGAAGGCGAGAGAAGACAACTAACATGGAACGTTATGGTAGGTACATAACTTCTAATTATATTTCATTGTTTGCCAGCATTTAAGTAATCACTTTGTTGCTAAATTACTTAAAGCATCAAGTCTGTTTTATGTGAACATTGATGAAAGTTAGTGCATTTTAATTATCAGTGCATCCCCCCCCCATTTCCTGCACACTATCATTTCTTATTATAAAATGAGTGAAATTATAGTTTAAAAACAACAAATTCACTTATTGTGATTAATGGTTACAATTCCCCTTTCCATATTCATAAATTGCCATTTTATGGCATATACTGAATGGGCGTGCCTTCGTTGAAGGTTGTGTGTCAGCGCTGGTAACTCGGCACGTAAAAATCCACTACCAAACATTAGCGGACCGGAGTTCCGCTGTGGCGACCCCTAACCGGGATAAGCCAAAAGACACAACAAAATGGCATATACTGAAAGTTTTTAGATTGAAATGGCAACATTCTGTTTTGTATAATCAGCAAAGGTTAAACTGAGTGATTTATTGTCAATTTAATACTATTTGCTCAGAATGTGATTGTTACATTCTGTAACATATTCCTAGTTCGGGTTTCTATTGTTTCCCATGAACAACTCTGGCAGTTTGATGTCGTGTATAAAACATTAGTTACCTTGGTAACAGCTTAAGTATTATGTATGGTCAAGATGGGTTAAAAAACCACAATTCAAGTTGAAGCAATTCTATGACTTGTTATGCACATTTACTTGTATGAGAAAATCGTCATGCTTCCCCTTGATGTTCAATATAGTGTATGTTATTTATGACAAGTTATGTTATTAAATCCTGTCTTTAATATCTAAATTCAGCAGACTGCTTCATCTTATATGACAATTATATATTTTATTTCTAAATTTACTAAAGTCATGCATTACACAACTATTGTATTTTTTTTTTTTTTTTTTGCTGTTGCTTAGTTATTTGAGAGACCACAAGCTGTAATGCTTATTCTTATTATTAGCTCCTTCCAGACATGTTTATACAGTCCATAGACTTTAAATTATGAGACCCTTATAGTTTCTTATTTATTGTATTTCCTTCCTTACATACACACATATCAGTACTTCAAGCACGGGCAACAATGCCCATCCAATTTTGCCAGAATACCATTCACTAGTTCATGTGGTGCATTTCCAGGCTGTTCTTAAAATATCCAAACCAATATTTGTCCTTTTCCATTTTACCAGCGTGTTCCATGCAATGGCCACTCTGCCAATGAACTACTCAACACACTTTTCATTCCCACAGATATTTCCACAAAGGAAATTTGATGAGACTCTAGCACTTCCCGGCAACCCCAAACACCCCTAGAATCAGCTATCCCCATATGCCCAACGCATCTGAGCAAACTCACCTCCCAGACCACTGCAAAGTGTACTGCACAAGATCAAGTGCTCTTAGTCTCTCACAATAACTCAGACTTCCAGTCTTATGCAAGTTCTTAATGTGTTTGGACCAAATTACATTTTAAATTTAAAATTGTGCGTATTTTTTTTTTTTTTAATCACAAATCAACTTAATGAGCTAAACGAAGTGTTGGGATACAGTCAGTATGTATACACGTGGTTTAAAACAGCCCCTTTTATTATATATTTTTTTAAACCAAAAACTTAATTGCCGAGAATCATCTTTGAGGTTCCTTAGAGCCGTTAAGCATTATCGTCACTCTGCCTCCATTACCATAGCAACCTGGGAGCATCTGCTTCTGTTAGTGTGTCTGTGTACTGCATACCAGAGGCTCGTGATGCACCTGAAGCAAAGCTTCACTTCACTGCAATTTCAAGTCTAAATTCCCTCCCTTTCAGCAAGGCAGCAGCCAGGAAAAGAATGGAGCACAAACAGATAAAATAAATAAATAAATAAATAACTCCCAACAAGCCGCCACAACAAAACACATTCTTCCAGCCTTCCCACCTCTCACTCACCAGATGTGTAAGCAAACTATGTTCTTCGTGTTTCACTGTTGCAGTCATTACAGTTGGGTTATCCTGCTGGCAGGCTACCCTCAGTTGGCCTGAATTCCAAAGTTTAGGTCTGGTGTCTGTTGCTGTCACCTCTTCCCTGACGTCAGTGCGCCAGGGGTATAAAACATGCAGCCGACGCCATTTTCTTCAGTCTTTCTTGCCGCGCAGTGCCCGAAGCATAAGCAGTTCGCAAGTGCCAGTCGGCTTGCTCCTGAGATTTTCATGTTCGAATTTCAGATCCGAAGTCTTCATTAAAAGCCAAGTCCCCGTTGGGGGAACTCTTTTCTTGCTCCAGACCGATGTCAGAAAAAGTTAATAATTGTATTTCTTGTGGGAAGCAAATACCTCATAAGGACTTTTATTCTTACTGTATTCCTTGCCTAGGCCCTGACCACGACGTTGCTAGTTGTCGGTTTTGTGCTAGATTTAACCAACGCACTATTAAGCGTTGGTACGATTTTGCATTATATTACTTTGGCAGAAGATTTAATTATACAATGTCGTTGGGTAGCCATCCGTCTACCGGAAATCACAAGAAACGCAAGGAAAAAGAAAAGGACAGGCATCTGAGGTCCAAAACCGACGACGAGGCTTCTTCTAAGCCAGTTGCCGGTTCGCCGGCTCACAGTGAGGCGCCTTCGCAGCCCCTGATGCCCGCTACTTTAGACCCACAGGCTGCTACCGACTCCCACGTGGAGTCGACTAGGCCGCTGGAAGCTCAAGGTATTGGACCTTCGGAGACTATTTCCTCAGATGGGTCCGGAGCCGCTGAGCAGGCATCGGCTTCTGAGGGTGATGTCCTTCATGGATGCATCTGCAGTCATAACAAGTGGGTTGTCCTGTCGTCAGGCAGCCCTTCAGTCGGCCGGATTCCAAAGTCCGGGTCCGGCTTCGGCTGATGTCGCACTCCACCCGACGTCATCTCTGTTGGTCTTCGGGTATAAAGGCATCAGCCGACGCCATTTTCCTCAGTCTTTCTTGCCTCGTGGCGCCCGAAGCAGAAGCTGTTCGCAAGTGCCGGTCGGTCGGATCCAGAGATTACTTCTACCGAATACTACTTCGAAGACTTCTAAAGCTAAGTACCCCGTTGGGGACTCTTTCTTGCCTCAGCCGATGTCAGAAAAAGTTAACAATTGTTTAAACTGTGGGAAACAAATACCTCATAAAGATTTCCACTCTTACTGTCTGCCTTGTTTAGGCCCAGCCCACGACGTAGCAGCCTGTTCGGCCTGTGCTTCTTTCAACCGACGAACGCTTAGGCGTCGGTCGGAGTTTGCAGAACAGTTTTTCGGTTCTGATTTTGCGTACATTATGCCGTTGGATCCTCCGACTACCCAATCTAGCAAAAAACGCAAAGATAAAGACCGACACTCGCGGTCCGCGGTTTCGGCCGAAACCATGGTCAAGCAAATCATGAGTGTCTCGGTTTCGGCCGAAACCGAGAAAACTGAACAAAGTACAGCTGAACCTATTCCTACAACTGAGGCCCCTGCTACAACTCTTGAAACGGCTTCAGAAATTTTACCCACTACGGTGGTTGACTTATCAGACATCATCCCCTTGGATGTTTCTACCCCAGCACGTGGTGCTGCTAGGCCTCCAGCAGCCATGTCCATTAAGGCCTTCGCCAGGGCTAAAGCAGCCAAGACTACTAAAACAGTGCCTGTTAAACCACCCACATCCAGGCCCTCTTCTAGTTCTCAAATGCTTACTTTGGCAGAAGATTTAATTTCTTTAATTAGAGGATCTCAATCTCACCCAGACAGGGCCTCTCAGCCCCCAGAGAAGAGACCTAGGGCAGAGCCCCCCGAGCCAGTGTCCTCTGATGATTCTGCTGATGAATCAGATATTACTGACCAGCCAGAGGCTCCCTTCTCCAATTTTGAAGATTCTGATGCTGAAGAATCCATCCCAGCTGCTTCCCCACCAGAAGAATTCTCCTTTGGGGAAACCTTGCATGCCATGCGAGAACAGTTCCAATGGCAGCAACAGGATTTTTCAGACTCCAGAAAAAGACTTAGGACTTTTCTGCACCTCCCACAGCACAGGCCCTTAGCTATACCCCCTGTTCTCTCTGTGGTGGACAGATTTTACAGGGTGCCAGATACTCATCACCACCTTTACAAGGCTCCACTTGCAGACCCAGAAACTATATCCCAGGGCCCCAAGGCAGTAGCCGCGACCATAGCTAAAAACCCTATTCCTTCTGAAAGGGAAGCAAGGTCATTAGACAGATGGGGTAAAAAGGTCTACACTTCAGCTACTCTCTCAGCTAGAGCTTTAAACTGTCAGTTTCACATGGTATGAGTTTATGCTGGATCAGTTAACTAAAAAACTAACCACTGATGAATCTCTTGATAAGAAATATGTATTAGAGATGGTAAATAACATACAACAGGTTAGCAACCATTCCTTAAAATGTGGCTATGATGCACTGGAGGCTTCATTTAGATCAGCCATGACAGGCACAGTGATAAGAAGGCATGCATGGCTAAAGGAACAAGCTTTACCGGATCATGTTAAAGCTAAGTTGCTAGATGCTCCTATGGACAAGACAAGTTTGTTTGGTACATCTGCCCAGCAGGTTATGAAGAAAATGGAAGAAAAGGCAAAATCTGTTCAAACTGTTAAAGATTTCTTTCAGGTTCAACCCCCAAGGTTTAGCAGGAACTGGCCTGCCAAAAATTGGTCCTTTCCTGACTCCACAAAATTTCAAAGGGGCAGGAATAGACGCTCCAGAGGCAGAAACCAATCCAGAGGAGGTGCCTACAGAGGAAGACAGTGGCAAGGTAACAACAGAGGCACAGACACAGCCACTGCCACTACATCAACACAACCACAGTGACTTAACCCTAAATCCGCCTACCAGGGAACAAATAGCAGCTCCTCTAGGCGGAAAGTTAACCTTATTTTCAAAGAACTGGCACTACATAACAAAGGACAAGTGGATTTTACAAACCATAGATCAAGGTTACGGTTTCACTTCCACACTTTTCCAGTCAAAAGAGGAATGCCAAATCTACCTCCAAATCAAAAACAGAGGCTCTACGCCAGATAATGGAGTTAGCAAACATGAGAGCTGTGGAAAGAGTGCCAACAGCAGAGCAAGGAAAGGGTTCTACTCCAGACTATTCCTAGTTCCAAGAAAGGAAAAAGTTGGAGACCAATTCTCGACCTGTCCACCTTAAATACATACATCATTGTCCCAAAATTCAAAATGCTGACCCTACAGCAACTCCTTCCCATGCTGGGCAAGGAGTCTTGGCTGGTAACTCTAGATCTCAAGGAGGCATACCTGCACGTCCCCATTCGACCAATCTGCAGAAGATACCTCCGATTTCTTGCAGGATCAGAGCACTATCAATTCTCAGCATTGCCTTTGGCTTATCTACTGCCCAGAGTATTCACAAAATGCCTGGCATCAGTAATCGCCCATTGCAGACTTCAGGGAATTCAAATTTACCCATACTTGGACGACTGCCTGCTACAAGGGGACAACAAAAGCAAGCTGACAACAGATTTACAAAGGGTCATTTACTTGCTACAAGCACTGGGATACACAGTCAATTTACAAAAGTCAAGGCTGATACCATCCCAAACAAGGACATTCTTGGGCGGAATTGGACACAGTAAAACAAATGGCATTCCTGACTACAGAAAAACAAAAGAACTCCCTCTATACTTCTTGGCACTAACAAAACTGAACAAGTTAACAGCAAGAAAAGTACTGCAGGCCTTGGGCTTCATGGCATCATGCATAATCTTGGTTCCATTTGCCAGACTACATATGAGAAAACTACAGTGGTACCTAAAGAATTTATGGTCCCAACACAGACACAGTCTAGAAACAGAAATCCCACTAATTCCATGCTTAAAACAGGAGTTCCTATGGTGGGCTCAGGCATGCCAGTCAAACCCAGGCCTACCCTTTCGCAGATGTCAAGCAAGCCAGACCATCACAACAGACGCTTCAGACCTAGGATGGGGGCCCACATGCTGGACAAATGCGTGCAAGGATTGTGGACACAGGATCAACTCCAACTGCACATCAACCTAAAAGAAATGCTGGCAGTAAAACTGGCAATCCAAAAGTTCAAACCATTTCTCAAAGAGGGCCAGTTGATGATAAGGACAGACAACACCACAGTCATGTGGTACATCAACAAACAGGGAGGCACTCATTCATACCCCTATGCAGAATGACCTTGGAGCTGTGGACCCTGGCACTCAGCTACAACATCCAGTTACAGGCAATATTTGTACCAGGGAAAGACAATACCCTAGCAGACATATTAAGCAGAACCACTCGATGCCCACGAATGGAAGCTTCACCGGACATCTTCAAGACCATCTCAAAGAAATGGGGAATGCCACAGATAGACCTATTCGCATCACCTCTCAATCACCAGCTCAAAAATTCTGCACAAGGACATTCCACCCATTAGCATGGAAAGTGGATTCGCTCTCTTTCAACTGGAAAGGCCTAACAGCATATGCATTCCCGCCTCTTCCTCTGATACACAAGGTACTACTGAAAATCAAGGAAGAACGTCCAAGGATAATCCTGATAGCTCCAAACTGGCCAAGACAACACTGGTACCCACTACTGAGGAGCATGTCTCGGAACAATATGTGGACAATTCCCCTGATGCCCTTGATGTTAACGCAGAACAACTACAGCATCATACATCCAAACCTAAAAACCTTGCAACTGACTGCATGGAACATCACATAACAGCAGCTATTCCAGAACTTTCCCAAAGAGTTAAAGACATTATTCTTGAAGCACGCAGACCTTCAACAAGAAGGAACTATGCTGGAAAATGGAAAAGGTTTGTCATCTGGAGTACGGAAAGAGGAAAAGATGTGTCAAACATAGATATGCCTAACATTCTGGAGTATCTGGCGAACTTCTTCATTCAGGCCTGTCCTACTCCTCCATCAAGATACATGCATCAGCTATTTCAGCAGAATACAGCTTTGATACACCTGTTTTTCGCACCCTTTGCTCAGGCAATTCCTCAGAGGAATCAAGAATGTAAAACCTCCAAGGAAACCACCATTACCAGCTTGGGATTTAAACTTTGTGCTAGAAAAGTTGACACTAGCACCCTTTGAACCAGCAGCAACAGCAGACCTACAACACCTGTCATGGAAAACTGCTTTCCTACTGGCAATTACTTCAGCAAGGAGGGTTTCAGAACTACAGGCCTTAATGGCAGTGCAACCCTTCCTAATCTTCCACCAAGATAGAGTGTCCATGAGGACTAATCCTACATTTATGCCTAAGGTGGTATCCAGACTGTCTTTAAACCAGGCAATCCACCTACCTACCTTCTTTCCCAACCCACAAAACAGAGGGGAAAGAATACTGCATACCTTGGATGTGCATAGACAGCTACGCTACTACTTGGACAGAACAAAAATAGCAGAAAGACTGACCAACTTTTGTAGCCTATGCAACAGGAAGGGAAGGAAAAGCTATTTCCAAACAGACAATCTCCAAATGGATAGGAAATTGCATACGCTTCTGTTACTCCTTCCATGGAAAACCAATTCCACAGAACATAAGACCTCACTCTACAAGGGCAACAGCCACTACCACAGCCTTCTTACGAGGAGTGGCAACCAAAGACATTATTGAAGCGGCTACTTGGACCTCCGTGCATACATTTGCCAAGCATTATAATTTGCCTCTATATTCCAGATCCCGAGCAGGGTTTGCCACTGCTGTACTGCAAGGGATCCTAAACACACCATAATCTATTTTTTTATCCTCCTCCCCTAGTTGGCTATGGTATTCTACCCACTTGTTATGACTGCAGATGCATCCATGAAGGACATAGTACAGTTTTGTACCTACCATAAATGTAGATGTCCGAACTGGATAGCATCTGCAGTCAGGATTACCCTCCCTCCATCCCCTCTGTGGTACTCCTAGGGTGTTTACCCTTCTAATAGCTAGCTGTTGGGGGGGAGTCTTTTATGGTGTATTTGTTTGTGTATATGTACATACATGCTTATTGTTGTGTTTACCTCTATCTATTTGGAAACATTGGCATCTATCCAAATTTTAGCCTGCAAGAGGGCTACTGGCATCTGGGGCAAGAAACACTGAGGAAAATGGCGTCGGCTGATGCCTTTATACCCGAAGACCAACAGAGATGACGTCGGGTGGAGTGCGACATCAGCCGAAGCCGGACCCGGACTTTGGAATCCGGCCGACTGAAGGGCTGCCTGACGACAGGACAACCCACTTGTTATGACTGCAGATGCTATCCAGTTCGGACATCTACATTTATGGTAGGTACAAAACTGTACTTTTTCAGAGCTACTCAATTATACTTTAAAATGACTTCATCTTCAAAGGCAAAGACTAAAGCTCCTTTAAAGACAAAGAAACAAGTACAACAGCCTCATGGACAGGCCTCCATGCCCAAGAAACAGATGCTCAAAATGGCTGAAGACTTAATTACTTTGATCAGGGGTTCCCATTCCCCCCCCCCCCCCCCCAATAAAAGGCCTAGGCAAGAGACAGAATATGAATCTTCTGATCAGGTTTCCATTTCTTCTGATTACTCTTCTGATCAGGAATACTCTGTTCCTCCCTGTGAGGATTCTGATGCTGAAGAATCTATCCCTTCAGCCTCTCCTCCTGAGGATTACTCTTTTTTGGGGAAACCTTGCATACCATGAGGGAGCATTTCCACTGGGAGAGCCAAGATTTTTCAGAATCTAGGAAAAGGCTCAGAGACTTCCTTTTACTACCACAACACAGGCCTCTAGCTATTCCCCCTGTGCTAGACATTGTAGATGATGTATTTTCAGAGTCCAGTCTGACCCCTGACTCCTTACCTCCAGCTCCTGTTAAGCCAGACGGGTACTACAGGGTTCCTGACTCTCATAAATTCCTTTTCAAAAACCCTGCTGCTGACCCAGAAACCATCTCTCAGGGTCCCAAAGGGATCAAGGCTTCCGCTGCAAAAAACCCTACCCCCTCAGACAGGGATTCTAGGGCATTGGACAGATGGGGAAAAAAGATTTACACTTCTGCTGCCTTGGCTATAAGAGCTTTAAATTGTCAGTTTCATATGCTCAAATATCAACAATATATTATGTCACTGCTTAAACAGAAAATGTTGATAAATTCTGAATGTGCAGAAAACAAAGAAATGCAGGATTTATTGCATGCAGCTGAACAAGTTGGAAAGCATACTTTGCAATGTGGTTTTGATTCTTTGGAGGTCTTCTGCAGGGCCGCTGTTACGGGGTCTGTCATCAGGAGGCATGCTTGGTTAAAGGAGCAAAATCTGCCTGATCATGTCAAAGCAAAATTATTAGATGCTCCATTACAGCATGATACTTTGGTGTTAAAGCAGAAGAGGTGTTAAAGAAAATTGAGGACAAAGCTAAATCTATGGAAACGTTTAAGGATTTCTTACAGGTACAGCCTCCTAGATTTAGCAGACGCTGGCCCACAAAGAATTGGTCCTTTCCAGTGTCAGACAGACCACAAAGTGGCAGATCCCAGCCCCAAGGTTCGTACTGACCTAAACAATGGGGTGCTTCTACCTCCAAAAGTGGAGAAGGCAAATCACAGCCATACAGGAAACAGTCCCAATGACTTCCCCCTGCCTGGACCAAGCACTTATCTTCTGGCAGCACCTTTAGGGGGAAAACTAGCACTTTTTTCTCAAAACTGGCACATAATAACCCAGGACAAATGGGTCCTAGACATAGTGTCACAAGGCTACAAGTTTCACTTCCATACCCTACCAAGGACAAACGGTTGGCCAGACCTGCCAAAAAATCAGTGGACAAAGGCACAAAAGCCCCTCATGGACATGAGGGCCATTCAACAATTACCAGAACAAGAGCAGGGACAAGGATTTTATTCAAGACTGTTCTTGGTACCAAGAAAGGACAAAACCTGGACGCAAATACTGGATCTGGAGACAAATACTGCCTATCCTAAACACATTTCTGGATATTCCAAAATTCAAAATGTTGACTCTACAGCAACTTCTGCCCATGCTGACAAGAAGGCTTGGCTCGTTACTTTAGATCTAAAAGAGGCATGCCTGCATGTCCCAATCAGACAAACCTGCAGAAGATACCTCAGCTTCAAAGCTGGCTCAGTGCACTACCAATTCTCTGCACTGCCCTTTGGCTTATCTACTGCGCCCAGGGTCTTCACAAAGTGCCTGGCACCAGTAATTGCTTTCTGCAGACAAAGAGGAATACAAATATATCCTTACTTGGATGACTGCCTCATTCAAACAGAGAACAAGGACATTGAGTTACAGCATCTGGCGTTTGTAAAGAGATTTCTAACATGCCTAGGGTACACAGTGAACGAAAAGAAATCAAAACTAGTACCCTCTCAAGAGATAATATTCCTGGGTGCAAGCTTAAATACAACTGCCCAGATGGCTTATCTCACGCCAGACAAACAAAGACAACTGACTACCTGTTTCAACCTGTTGACAACAAAGGCCCAGTTATCTGCAAGAAAAATTCTGCAGGCTTTGGGCTTCATGGCATCCTGCATTCTACTAATTCCATATGTGAGACTGCATATGAGGAAACTTCAATGGTACCTAAAAAGTGTTTGGACTCAACATTGCCACAGCCTGGAAACAATAATTACCCTCATTCCCTGCCTGCAACAGGAGTTTCGATGGTGGGCGAAGGCTTGTCACCAGAACAAGGGACAGCCATTCACTTTACCCTCAGCCAGGCAGACATTAACAACAGATGCATCAGATTACACCTGGGGGCCCACATGGCAGAAAGGTGTATTCAAGGCACATGGTCCGCAAGCCAAATGCATCTACATATCAAGCAAAAAGATATGCTGGCTGTTCAGAATGCCCTGACAGCCTTCAAGGACCTACTTCATCCGGGACAAAGACAGACAACAACACGGTCATGTGGTATATAAACAAGCAGGGAGGCACTCATTCATACCCCCTTTGCAGACTAGCCATGACTTTGTGGGACACAGCATTGACTTACCAAGTACATCTGCAGGTACAATTCCTGCCAGGAAAGATAAATACTCTGGCAGACGAACTAAGCAGAAACCTCATGGATCCCCATGAGTGGAAATTGGATCCACAAATCTTCAGCATGATAACAAGGAAATGGGGATACCCGGAGATTTGCCTCTCCTCACAACTGCCAACTAAAAATATTTTGCACAAGGACTTATCACAGACAAGCATGGAAAGTGGACGCCCTATCTTTCAGTTGGAAAAGCTTAGCAGTATATGCCTTTCCTCCACTGCCTCTCCTCCCCAAGGTACTCCTAAAGGTCAGACAAGAGAAGCCAAAGATGATACTGATTGCCTCAGACTGGCCCCGCCAGTGCTAGTATCCAATCCTAAGGAACTTGTCTCAATACCCGGCTTGGCCCTTGCATCAAATACCTCATCTACTATCCCAGCAAAACAACCAGATCCTGCACAGCCAACTAAAGACCTTAAATCTGGCAGCGTGGCGGATAATGTAGTCATACAAAATGCGCCTCTCACTAAAGCTGTGATGGATTTCATTTTGGAGGCCAGAAGGCCTAGTACCAGAAAATCTTACACTGGAAAATTGAAGAGATTCTGTGCTTGGAACCAGGCACAAGGAATTGACACATCTATACCAAATATTCCTCATATTTTGCAATATTTAACGGAGATGCTGGACAAAGGCCTACCCTTTTCATCAATTAAAATTCTTGCTTCTGCAATTTCGACTTATTACAATACAGAGCCACCAATATTTTCTCATCCTTTATTAAGGCAGTACCTCAGAGGAGCCAAAAACTTAAGGCCTCCAAGGAGATCACCAATACCTGCATGGGACCTCAATTATGTCTTGGAAAAACTCTCCCTGCCTCCTTTTGAGCCAGCCACTACTGCTGATATAAAATTTTTATCTTGGAAAACAGCTCTGCTCCTAGCAATAACCTCTGCAAGACGAGTCGCAGAGCTACAGGCACTCTGGCTGTGGAACCTTTTATCATTTTTTATCTAGACAGGGTTACTCTGAGGACAAACCCGACATTTATGCCTAAGGTAATGTCCGGTGTGGCTCTTAACCAAGCTATTCATCTGCCTACTTTTTATCCAAACCCACAGAATAAAGAGGAGAGAATTCTGCACTCTTTGGACATACAGACAGCTACGCTTCTACTTGAACAGAACCAAAGCTTTCAGAAAGACAGAGCAACTACTAGTGGCATATGCTGCAGGATCTCAAGGAAAGGCTATCTCTATTTCTGAGTGGATAGGCCACTGCATTAGTTTCTGCTATTCACAACATGGCAAGCCAGTGCCTAAGGGCATCAGGCCACATTCAACCAGAGCAGCAGCCACTTCAACAACCTTCCTCAGGGGAGTACAAACCAAAGACATTTTAGAGGCTGCTACCTGGAGTTCAGTGCACACCTTTACAGAACACTATCATTTACCACTCTACTCTAAATCCAGGGCAGGCTTTGCCACTGCAGTCCTGCAGGGCCTCATAGCTGCTCCTAATGCTATATTAGCTCCAGCCTCCCAACCATGGCTTTGGGATTCAACCCAAGTGTAATGACTGCAACAGTGAAACACGAAGAACATAGTACAGTTGTGTACACTTACTGTAAATGTAGATGTTCGAGTATATTCACTGTTGCAGTCCAGGTTACCCACCCACCATCCCCCATATCTTTGCTGGAACTTATCTGCACTTCTCTACTCTATACAACCTATGTGGTGTATTTGCCTGTAGTTTGTTATAACTTATTTTGGTGCATGCATGTTTTATTGGCATATTTGTTAGCCTACCCTTTTGGGGGCACCTGACATCTGGGGCAAGAAAAACTGAAGAAAATAGCGTTGGCTGCATCTTTTATACATCTGGCGCACTGACGTCAGGGACGAGGCGACAGCAACCGACACCGGACCTAGACTTTGGAATTTAGGCCGACTGAGGGTAGCGTGCCAGCAGGTTAACCCAAGTGTAATGACTGCAACAGTGAATACACTCTAACATGTACATTTATGGTAAGTGTACACAACTGTACTATTCTCTGCCACAATATCCCAAATCACAGTTTTATCCACCCCCTTCCCCTGGATCCAGGCTAAAACGCCAAATGTCTCTTCCTAATACACAAGCATCAGTAAACCTCGATCACAAGCCGCAACCCACAGCTTCCCGGAGACTAACACGGCAACATACAGCAGCTGCCAGACACAGCTGCACCACACACACCATGTCAGGCTTAATCAAACAGCACTGGAAGCTATACCACCTGCCATAATTGATATTAGCTATGTTTAGACAGAATAATAATGACATTTGTACTAGCTGCCAGACACAGCTGCATCCAAGCACACCATATCAGGATTGATCAAACAGCACTCGTAGCTGTGATACCTGCCATAATTGATATTGACTATATTTAGACAATAATGATGACATTTGTACTAAGAGTTTGCTACTATTATTTAACCAGGATATACATATTTCTAAATCATGCTTTAACTGAGGAAGGCATTAGTCTCCATGACAGCATTCTTTTTTTAAAACACTGTAGTGTTACTGCTGTTATATATGATGTTAATTTGTTACATTTTAGTCTGAACTCTGATGAATGGTACCTTGTTGAATTAGCTAATTACTTAAATTATTGTAGGTAAAATCAATGAAAAATAAACAAGATATAAGTAGTCAATGAGTTCAAGTAGGGGAATAGAAACTTCTGTGTTTGTATCATATGGTGCTTTGTTTGGCTTGTATATAATGTAAATAGTAACCCATCTTGACCTACCTTTGTGAAGAATTATTGGACTCTTTGAACATTCTGAATAAATCATTACTGTTTCTCAGTTGTTTAAGAAACCCTTTTTTAAATAAAACCAGATGACAAATTATGTACCATATCAGTTGATACTTTGAGAGATGTAGTTGTAAGAGTTATTTTTTTGGGACAGCTATCTTGGAATCAGTTTTTTGTTTCTTCTTTCTAGCATCAGCCCCAAGGATTTGTTTCTTTTATTCTTTTAAGAGTAGGGGCCATCCATTCCATTTCTTCTGGGATAGACACTATGTTGTTGTTTTTGATGACTATAGTAGCTTCTTCTAAGTCATTAAAAGTTCTCATCTCATTGGCAGAAAGTATTTTTATCCTGGCTGGAAAGGCCAGCTGTGGTTTAATGTTGTTTTGTTTCAACAGTTTTGTTATTGGCCAGACTCTCTCTTCCTTTGTTCTAGTATTCTGGAAGAATAATCATTGTCAAACCTTATCAGGCTTTGATTGTATTTTAAGAGTGATTTTCTCCAAGCAGATTTTAATATTCCTTGCCCAGAAATTAATGAAATTTTATAACTATGGATCTAGGTGGAGTATTTGTTGAGTTAGAAGCAAGTTTTCTCAGTGGTCTATGCTCCCTTTCAATTCCAAATGAAAGTCCCTCTTTCAAGTCTAAAAGTTCAGGAATCCAGGTTGTTAAGAATGAAGTAATGTCTTCTCCTTTAGTGTTTTCAGGCAGACCAAAGATCCTTATGATGATCTTCGTGTTTCACTGTTGTAGTTATCACACTTGGGTTATCTGCCTGCAGGTGGCCCTCAGTCGAACAGAATACCAGAGACTTAGTATTTCTGAGTCAGTTGCTGTCGCTCCAGGACTGACGTCAGGTCGTCAGGGGTATAAAAAGAGGCAGCCGACGCCATTACATCAGTCTTTCTTGCCGAAGAGCCCAAAGCAGAAGCAGTTCGCACGAGTGTCGACTGGCCACTACCTGAGTTTTCGTTTCCAAATTGAATCATCCTGAAGTCTTCGAAAGCTAAGTACCTCATTGGGGATCCTTTTTTCTTGCTCTAACCAGTGTCAGAAAAAGTTATCAATTGTTTCGCCTGTGGAAAGCAAATACCACACCAAGATTTCAATTCTTACTGCATCACCTGTTTAGGGCCAGACCATGACATACCACTCTGTCGGTTTTGTGCCTTGTTCAGCGCCCGAACTATTCGTAGTTGTGCCCTTATTGTCGCTAAATACTTTCACTCTTGATCTCCGTATTCCGAAATGGCTTCGGTAGGCCATCCGACTACCAATCTTCTGAAAAAGCATAAGGATAAAGACCGAGACAGACTGCACAAGTCCAAAACTGCCGACGATGCTTCCGTTAAGTTAGTCGCCAGTTCACCAGTACTCAGTGAGGTGCTTTTGCAGCCCCTGATGCCCACTTCGATGGATTTGCAGGCGCTACCGAGACCCGTTCGGAGTCTGGTATGTCGCACGACTCTTCTTTGACTATGGAACCTGCGGATGTCACTACCTTGGATGAGTCCGGAGCCGGTGTGCAGGCACTGGCTTCCGAGGAAGTTCTTCACACTACCCGTATTCGACACAAACAACAACTTCTTTCGCATCTTCAGTTCTGTCTAAAACTACCGAGTTTCTAAGGCCAAGAGTACGAGCTATACCTAAAATACCGACCACCCAAACGCAAGCACCTGCTTCCTTGCCACAACGTCAAATGCTTAAAATGGCAGAAGACCTGATTATTGGAAAAATGCAGACGCTTGAAATCAAAAAGACAGAGCACGGATTGTTTATTTAGTAAGCGCTTTCGGTAGGGAAGTTTTCCCCACCTTCCTCAGACTAAAATACAATAAACGAACACTTCCCCTTCATTTAAATATTGAGCCATTAGCTGCCATCAATTATTCAATAAAAGCAATGCTAAATATTTAAAGGCCCAATTAAATAATGCATTTACTTATATTTCTTATGTTATTTATGTTAAAATACAAATACTAAATAAGCCTAAAAATACTTAAACCTATAACATTCATATACAAAACACTTAAAATATTTTTATATATTTATGCTTATATATACTTTATGTATAACTAAAACAGAAAATCAAAATGCATGAACCCTGCATTTTATCACAATTCCCAACCCAACTAGAAATTTTGATATAACACATGAATATGCATACACAGTACATTAACACTACCCAAACTTTTAAGACCAATATTTTACTATATTGATAGATGTTACCTCCTAAGGGCTTTAAGTTTTAATATACACTTAATGGATACAATTTCGTTTAAACCTGGAGGAATATAAGACGATGTACGGATCTGCCAAACCACTTCTTGTTCCTCTAGTTGTAATTGCCATGGGCCCCCTCTAATATGTGGTTGTACCTGATGTAAAATTGAAAACCCGAAAACATGATCGGGGTTTTGGCAGATGTGTTTTGCCAGTGCGTTATTTAAATCTCCTTTGTTTATAGCATATACATGTTCGTACACCCTCTTCTTGAGTGGTCTATCAGTCTTGCCAATGTAAAAAGCAGGACACTGCCTGCACAGAGCCGCATAGACCACTCCTTTAGAGTTGCAATTGAATTTTCCTTTAATCAAATAGTCAATCCCTGTTATTTTGATTGACGTTCCGATTAGAATATGTCTACAATAGGAACACATCCCACACTTAGACATTCCTGATTTCATCCCGTGTGTCTTCCCCTTAGTACGTTCCAAAAGATCTTTCAAATTGTTACCCCGTCTGTAAGTGAAACTGGGCCTTTCTCCTACAACATTTATAAGTTGTTGATCATCTAAGAACAATTTCCAGTTCTTGGAAATGATGTCCTTGATAGATTTGAAATCAATACAATATGTAAACAAGAATGAGATGTTAGAATGTTCTTTACTACTAATTGGGGTGACTTGCATGTTACCTCCCCTTAATAAGGGTTGAAAGTGGCCAGTTTCTCTCTTGTGTAAGACTTCTTGTTTGATTTCCTCAACAAACATGTGGGGGGTACCCTCTCATTAGAAACATGGATTGAATTTTGTCACATTTAGTCAGGAAGTCAACCTGTTCGGACGCCATTCTAGCTGCACGAACAAATTGTCCCTTAACAACACTTTTTTTTGGTGAAGGGGATGCGAGCTAGTAAAAAACAAATAAGTGTTCGAAAACGTTGGCTTCCTGAAGATAGTTGATTTAAATTTTTTCAATTCATTATCCTTACTGATTTTTACATCCAAGAAAGTGATTTCATTAAGTCCTATAGAGTGCGTAAACTCCAAGAATTGCGTCATCTTGGATATGCTCTCAATGAAAGACGGTATAGCGTCAAGTGAGCCCTTCCATAAAAAGAACATGTCATCTTGGTACCTAGTGTACCAAGTGACATGATCCTGATAGAGGGCATTTTTGAACAAAAATTCAGATTCCCAATGAGCTAATACGCTATTAGCAAAAGTGCACTAGAATGGTGTCTGAACAGGTTGACTTCCTGACTGAATGTGACAAAATTCAATCCATGTTTCTAATGAGAGGGTACCCCCACATGTTTGTTGAGGAAATCAAACAAGAAGTCTTACACAAGAGAGAAACCGGCCACTTTCAACCCTTATTAAGGGGAGGTAACATGCAAGTCACCCCAATTAGTAGTAAAGAACATTCTAACATCTCATTCTTGTTTACATATTGTATTGATTTCAAATCTATCAAGGACATCATTTCCAAGAACTGGAAATTGTTCTTAGATGATCAACAACTTATAAATGTTGTAGGAGAAAGACCCAGTTTCACTTACAGACGGGGTAACAATTTGAAAGATCTTTTGGAACGTACTAAGGGGAAGACACACGGGATGAAATCAGGAATGTCTAAGTGTGGGATGTGTTCCTATTGTAGACATATTCTAATCGGAACGTCAATCAAAATAACAAGGATTGACTATTTGATTAAAGGAAAATTCAATTGCAACTCTAAAGGAGTGGTCTATGCGGCTCTGTGCAGGCAGTGTCCTGCTTTTTACATTGGCAAGACCGATAGACCACTCAAGAAGAGGGTGTACGAACATGTATATGCTATAAACAACGGAGATTTAAATAACACACTGGCAAAACACATCTGCCAAAACCCCGATCATGTTTTCGGGTTTTCAATTTTACATCAGGTACAACAACATATTAGAGGGGGCCCATGGCAATTACAACTAGAGGAACAAGAAGTGGTTTGGCAGATCCGTACATCGTCTTATATTCCTCCAGGTTTAAACGAAATTGTATCTATTAAGTGTATATTAAAACTTAAAGCCCTTAGGAGGTAACATCTATCAATATAGTAAAATATTGGTCTTAAAAGTTTGGGTAGTGTTAATGTACTGTGTATGCATATTCATGTGTTATATCAAAATTTCTAGTTGGGTTGGGAATTGTGATAAAATGCAGGGTTCATGCATTTTGATTTTCTGTTTTAGTTATACATAAAGTATATATAAGCATAAATATATAAAAATATTTTAAGTGTTTTGTATATGAATGTTATAGGTTTAAGTATTTTTAGGCTTATTTAGTATTTGTATTTTAACATAAATAACATAAGAAATATAAGTAAATGCATTATTTAATTGGGCCTTTAAATATTTAGCATTGGTTTTATTGAATAATTGATGGCAGCTAATGGCTCAATATTTAAATGAAGGGAAAGTGTTTGTTTATTGTATTTTAGTCTGAGGAAGGTGGGGAAAACTTCCCTACCGAAAGCGCTTACTAAATAAACAATCCGTGCTCTGCCTTTTTGATTTCAAGCTTCTGCATTTTTCCACTGTTCATTTTGGTGTTTGGTCTTGGTGTTTTTTACATTTCGCAAGAAGACCTGATTATGCACATTAGGGGAAGCCAGCCTTCACCTGCTAAGAGAAAAAGAGCTCTGTCCGCAGCAGCTCTGTCAGACCAAGAGTCAGATATTGAGGTTTCTGAATATGAAGACATGCCTTTATCTGCTTATGAGGATTCAGATGCAGAGGAATCCATTCCCTCTGCTTCCCCTCCAGAGGATTTTTCTTTTTGTGAAACCCTACATACTTTAAGAGAGCATTTCCACTGGAAATGCCAAGACTGTCCTCGGTCCAAAAAGAGACTCTGAGAATTTTTAATTTTGCCACAACATAGACCTTTAGCAATACCTACAGTTCTGGATGTTGTGGATGATGTCTTTATGGAATCCAGTCTAACTCCTGATACTTTACCCCCTGCTCCAAGGAAACCAGACTGGTACTACAGAGTCCCTGACTCTCACAAATTTCTTTTCAAAAATCCTACTGCTGACCCAGAGGTCATTTCACAGGGGCCTAAAGGTATAAAAGCAACTACAGCTAAGAATCCCACCCCTTCAGACAGGGATTCGTGAGCTTTAGACAGATGGGGTAAAAAGTATACACCTCTGCAACCCTTGCCATTAGAGCATTGAATTGCCAGTTTTACATGCTGAAGTACCAGCAACATATTATGGAACTTAAGCAAAACTTTGCAGAAAATAGAGTTACAAGAGCTAATGCATACTGCAAGCCAAGTCCGTAAGCATACTTTGCAGTGTGGCTTTGACGCCCTAGAAGCATCTTGCAGGGCAGCAGTCACTGGATGTTCGTGTTTCACTGCTGCATTCATTACACTTGGGTTATCCTGCCGTCAGGCAGTCCCGCAGTCGGCCAGAGTTCCAAAGTCTTGGTCCGGCGTCTGTTACTGTCGCCTCTTCCCTGACATCAGTGCGCCAGGGGTATATAAGATGCAGCCGACGCCATTTTCTTCAGTCTTTCTTGCCGCATGGTGCCCGAAGCAAAAGCAGTTTGCAAGTGCCGGTCGGCCGACTCCTGAGATATCAAATTCAATTTCAGAACCGAAGTCTTCAATAAAGCCAAGTACCCCGTTGGGGAAACTTTTTCTTGCCTCAGACCGATGTCAGTAAAAGTTAATAATTGTATTTCTTGTGGGAAGCAAATACCTCATAAGGATTTTCATTCTTACTGTATTCCATGCCTAGGCCCAGATCACAACGTCACTAGTTGTTGGTTTTGTGCTAGATTTAACAAGCGCACTATTAAACGTCTGTTTGATTTTGCTTGCCATTACTTTGACCGAAGGTTTAATTATACAATGCCGTCGGAACAACCGATGACCGGAATGCACAAAAAAAGTAAAGATAAGGACAGGCACCCAAGGCCAAAAACTGACTAAGCCTCTTCTAGGCCAGTCACCGGTTTTCAGTGAGGTGCTTTCGCATCCCCTGACACCCGCTACTTCAGAACCACAGGCCGCGACCGACTCCCACGTGGAGGTGCCTAGGCCTCTTGATACTCGAGGTGTTGGGTCAACGGAGATTAACCGTTCAGATGGGTCCGGAGCCGCTGAGCAGGCATCGGCTTCTGAGGGTGTTTTCAGGCCTACACAACTTACCATTGCATCTACAGCCAAGTCTAAAACTACTTTAAAGACAAAGAAGCAAGTACAGCATTCACCTGGATAGGCATCCATGCCTAAAAAACAGATGCTCAAAATGGCCAAAGACTTGATAACTCTGATCAGGGGTTCCTTTCCATTGGGAGGGCCAGGATTACTCAGAATCCAAGAAAAGGCTCAGATTTTCTTTTATTGCCTCAGCACAGGCCCCTTGCTCTTCCACCAGTGTTTGAACATTGTGGATGATGTGTTCTCTGAATCTAGTTTAAATCCTGATTCTTTACTCCCAGCTCCAGTCAAGCCAGACAGGTACTACAAGGTCCCTGACTCTCTCACAAATTTCTTTATAAAAACCCTGTTGCCGACCCAGAAACTATTTCCCAGGTTCCCAAAGGGGTAAAGGCTTCCATGGCTTAAAATCCAGTTCCCTCGGATAGGGATTCTAGAGCATTAGACAGATGGGGGAAGAAAGTCTACACCTCTGCAACTTTGGCAGTGAGGGCTTTAAATTGCCAGTTTCACGTGCTTAAATATCAACAATATTTACTGTCTCAATTAAAACAGAAAATGAGTACAAATGCAGAACAACCTGATTATAAGGAAATGCAGGATTTACTGCATGCAACTGAACATGTGGGAAAGCATACTTTGCAATGTGGTTTTGATTGATTAGAAGCTTCTTGTAGAGCAGCAGTTACAGGATCTGTGATTCGAAGGCATGCTTGGTTGAAAGAAAGTTTACCAGATCATGTTAAGGCAAAATTATTGGATGCTCCTTTGCAGCAAGATAATTTATTTGGTATTAAGGCTGAAGAGGTATTAAAGAAAATGGAGGATAAGGCAAAATATATGCAAACAGTGAAGGATTTCTTACAGGTACAGCCACCACAATTCAGCAGGAAGTGGCCTACAAAAAATTGGTCCTTTCCAGTGTCAGACAGGCCACAAAGAGGCAGATACAGACGCCCAAGAGGCAGATCTCAGCCACAAGGCTCTTACAGACCACGACAGTGGAGTGCTTCAACCCCAAAAGGAGGTGAGGACAAGTCACAACCTTACAGAAGCAGTCCCAATGACTTCCCCCTTCCAGTGCCAAGCACTTCCCTTTTGGTAGCTCCCTTAGGGGGGAAACTAGCACTTTTTTCTCAAAACTGGCAAGCAATCACCCAAGACAAATGGGTGCTGAATATTGTGTGTCAAGGTTACAGGTTCCACTTTCACACTTTTCCAAGGCTAAAAGGAATGCCAGACCTGCCACAAAATCAATGGGCAGAGGTAAAAAAACAAATTACAGCCCTCATGGACGTGAGAGCTATTCAAAAAGTACCACAGCAGGAAAAAGGACAATGATTTTGCTCAAGACTCTTCCTGGTCCCCAGAAAGGACAAAGCCTGGAGATCCATTCTGGACTTTTCTACTCTAAATACTTACTTGGATGTTCCGAAATTCAAAATGTTGACACTACAGCAGCTCCTTCCCATGTTGGGCAAGAAAGCTTGGCTTGTTACTTTGGACCTCAAAGAGGCATACCTGCATGTCCCTATCAGACAAAATTGCAGAAGATACCTCAGATTCATAGCTGGTTCAATGCACTACCAATTCTCTGCACTGCCCTTTGGCTTATCTACTGCGTCCAGGGTCTTCACAAAGTGCCTGGCACCAGTAATTGCATTTTGCAGACAAAAAGGAATTCAAATATATCCATACCTGGACGACTGCCTGATTCAAGCAGAGAGCAAGGACATTCTTCTACAGCATCTGGCGTTCGTAAAAATATTGTTTAAGTTGCCTAGGGTACACAGTAAACGAAAATAAATCAAAACTAGTGCCCTCACAAGAGATAATATTCCTGGGTGCCAGCTTAAATACAACGGCCCAGATGGCTTATCTCACGCCAGACAAACAAGGACAACTGACTCAGTATTTTCAAATGATGGCAACAAAGCTCCAACTCTCTGCAAGTAAAATTCTGCAGGCCTTGGGGTTCATGGCATCCTGCATTCTACTAATTCCATATGCAAGACTGCATATGAGGAAATTACAGTGGTACCTAAAAAGTGTTTGGTCTCAACACTCTCACAGCTTGGAAACAGTAATACCACTAATTCCGTGCCTACAACAGGAGTTTCAGTGGTGGGCACAGGCATGTCACCTCAACAAGGGTCAGCCATTCACTCTTCCCACAGCTAGGCAGACTTAACAACAGATGCATCAGATTACGCCTGGGGAGCACACATGGCAGGAAAATGTATTCAGGGCAAATGGACCACAGACCAAATGCATCTTCACATCAATCAAAAAGAGATGTTGGCTGTACAACATGCCCTTACAGCTTTCAAGGATCTTCTGCATCCAGGGCAATTACTACTAAAGACAGACAACACCACAGTAATGTGGTACATAAACAAACAAGGGGGCACTCATTCTTACCCCCTATGCAGACAAGCCATGACCTTGTGGAACACTGCTCTAATCTATCAAGTTCATCTGCAAGCACAATTCCTGCCAAGAAAGAAAAACAGTCTGGCAGATGCCTTAAGCAGAAACATCATGGATCCTCACGAGTGGAGATTAAATCCACAGGTCATCAGCATGATAATGCAGAAATGGGGGTACCCGGACATAGATCTTTTTGCCTCACCACTGAATTGCCAACTACAAAAATTCTGCACAAGGACTTATCACACACAAGCTTGGAAAGTGGATGCTCTTTCGTTCAGCTGGAAAAACCTAAATGTTTATGCCTTCCCACCTCTGCCTCTACTTTCAAAGGCCAGACAAGAAAAACCACAGATGATTCTGATTGCTCCAGACTGGCCACGCCAGCATTGGTACCCAATCTTAAAGAACTTAGCTCAAGGCCCACCTTGGATTTTGCCTCAAATTCCACACCTTCTGACTCAACAAAACAATCAGATCCTGCACAGTCAGCTCAAAACCTTAAACCTGGCTGCATGGCAGATTCATTAGCCAAACAGACAACACCTTTCTCTGAAGCTGTTATGGATGTCATTTTGGAGGCCAGGAGGCCCAGCACCAGGACATCTTACTCAGAAAAGTGGAAGAGATTCTGTGCCTGGAACCAGACTCAAAACCTTGATCCTCTTGTCCCTAACATTCCTCAGGTACTACAATACTTAACTGAGATGCTGGACAAAGGACTATCCTTCTCATCCATTAAGATCCACACCTTTGCCATCTCGGCTCATTACAACACAGATCCTCCTATTTTCTCTCATCCATTGCTAAAGCAGTACCTCAGAGAGGCTAAAAACATAAGACCGCCCTGGAGAGCACCAGCACCTACTTGGGACCTCAATTTAGTCTTGGAAAAGCTCACTTTGCCTCCTTTTGAGCCAGCCAATTCAGCAGAGCTAAAGTATATATCGTGGAAAACTGCTCTGCTTCTGGCAATAACGTCAGCACGAAGAGTCTCAGAACTACATGCACTAATGGCAGTGGAGCCTTTCATCATTTTCCACCAAGACAGGTTTTCTTTAAGAACAAACCCTTCCTTTAAGCCTAAGGTGGTATCCAGTGTGGCTCTTAACCAAACTATTCACTTGCCAACATTATATCCAAAACCCCAGAATAAAGGGGGAGAGACTTCTTCATTCCTTGGACATACACAGGCAATTGCACTTCTACTTGGACAAAACAAAAGCTTTCAGAAAAACTGAACAATTGTTTGTATCATATGCTGCAGTGTCACAGGGAAAGGCTATTTCAAAGCAGACCATTTCAAAGTGGATAGGACACTGTATCTGGTTCTGCTACACACAGCAAGGGAAACCTGTACCATCAAACATCGGGCCACATTCCACCAGAGCAACTGCTACTTCTGCTGCCTACCTTAGAGGAGTACCTACCAAAGACATTTTGGAAGCTGCAACTTGGAGTTCAGTGCACACCTTTACCAAGCATTATTAAAAACCAAAAAACATAATCTGAAGAAGGTTGAGCTATTGGCTTGACAGAAAGCGCTTACATTAAAGCCCATGCTGCTGTTTTTTCTCTCAAAGCTGTTTCGCTTGTTTTTTGGTTTTTAATAGTTTATTTTTTTTACCAAGCATTATCACTATCCCAGGGGTACAAATTTTACTTACACTCCCTGCCAACCCCAAAAGGGTTCCCAAGCCTTCCTCCAAACCAGAGGGCAGAGGCACAAAACCAAATTCAATCCCTGCTGTCCATAAGGGCAATTCATCCTTTTCCTGAAGAACAGATAGGTCAAGGGTTCTATTACAGACTTTTCCTGGTACCCAGAAAAGAGGGCACTTGGCACCCAATCCTAGATCTTTCCATTCTAAACACCTTCCTGGTGGTACCAAAATTCAGACTGCTCACCCTTCAGCAGCTTCTTCCTATGCTATCCAAAAATGCCTGGTTAGCCACCCTAGACCTAAAAGAAGCCTATCTGCACATCCCTGTCAGGGACTCGTGCAGGAAATACCTACGTTTCAGGGCAGGATCTATGCATTATCAGTTCTCTGCACGTCCCTTTGGCTTATCCACTGCTCCCAGAGTTTTCAGAAAATGTCTGGCTCCAGCCATTGCCTACTGCAGACAGAGAAAAATTCATATTTACCCATACTTGGACGATTGTCTGATTCAGGCAGACAGAAAAAGCTGTTGCAGCACCTGACATTTGTAAAGAACCTTCTAACCTCCCTGGGGTACACTCAATGAAAAGAAATCAAAACTAGCCCCCAGTCAAAAGATTGTATTCCCTGGAGCAAGCTTGGACATAGCATCCCAGATGGCATTCCTTACTCCAGAAAAGCAAGCCTATCTGACAGGCTGCTTCATTCAAATGGCCACCAGAACCCAGCTATCCACAAGGAAAATCCTGCAGGTCCTAGGGTTCATGGCCTCTTGCATTCTACTAATTCCATATGCCAGACTGCATATGAGGAAACTTCAGTGGTACTTAAAGTCTTTGGTGCCAACATTCTCAGGATGGAAACAGTCATATCTATCTATCATACCTTGTCTAAGGACAGAGTTTCTTTGGTGGACAGCAGCATGCAACCACAACAAGGGACTTCCCTTTACTCAACCCCATGCCGACAGACCCTAACCACAGATGCATCAGACTATGCCTGGGGGCCACACCTGGACGATAGGTGCATTCAGGGCCACTGGAGCCCAAATCAAATTCATCTGCACATCAACCTAAAAGAGATGCTAGCTGTTCAGCATGCTCTGACAGCTTTCAGATCCCTACTCTCACCAGGACCCCTGCTAATAAAAACAGACAACACCACAGTTATGTGGTACATCAACAAGCAGGGGGGAACACACACTCTTACCCACTCTGCAGGCTAGCTATGGCCCTGTGGAACACGGCCTTGGACATGCATTTTCATCTGCAAGCTCAATTCCTGCCAGGCAAACAAAACTCTCTGGCAGAAGACTTAAGCAGAAATCTCCTAGACCCACACGAGTGGCAATTAGAACCCAGCACCTTCAGCCTTCTAATCCAGAAATGGGGGACCCCAGAGGTGGCCCTCTTTGCCTCCCCCTGCAATCACCAGCTCAGCAAATTCTGCACCAGGACACCTCACAGCAGGGCCTGGCAAGTGGATGCCCTATCCTTCCATTGGGAAAGCCTCTCAATCTATGCACCCCCCCCCTCTGCCGCTTCTCTGAAGAATATTACTCAAGATAAGACCGGATAGACCAAGGGCAATACTGATTGCCCCGGACTGTCCAGAACAGCACTGGTACCCACTACTGCGCAGCCTGTCACCAGTGCCACCCTGGTACCTACCCCAGATCCCAACCCCCCTCACTCAGCAGGGGGGGCAGATCTTGCATCCGCAACTACAAACCCTGAATCTTGCAACCTAGCTTATTCCTTGAATTCTCCCCTAGTAACCAGCCTAAGCAAGCAGCTGCTGGACGTCATTCTTAAAGCCAGAAGACTCAGTACAAGGAAATCCTATGCTAAGTAGAAAAGGTATTGTTCCTGGATTCAGTCTAAAGGAGAGGACACAGCACTGCCCTCCTTACCTCTAATCCTGGATTACCTAGCAGATCTACTCCACAGAGGCCTATCCTTCTCCTCCATTAAGATCCATGCCTCTGCCATCTCGGCTCACTACAACACTGAGCCACCTTTCTTCTCTCACCCTGTCATCAAACAGTTCCTGAGAGGGGCAAACAACTTAAGGCCACCAAGGAGAGCACCCACCCTGCTTGGGGCCTTAACTTTGTACTGGAAAAGCTCATGCTACTCCCTTTTGAGCCTGCAGCATCAGCAGAGTTAAAATTCCTCTCTTGGAAAAAGCCTTGCTTCTGGCTATCACTTAGCTAGAAGAGTGTCTGAGCTACAAGCACTTATGGCTGTAGAACCCTTCATTATTTTTCATGCTGACTGGGTCTCCCTCAGGACTAACCCTTCCTTTATGCCTAAAGTGGTGTCCAGTGTGGCTCTCAACCAATCTATCCATTGGCCAAACTTTTTCCATAATCCTCAAAATAAAGGGGAAAGGATCCTGTACTCCTTGGACGTGCACAGACAGCTCAGATTCTACCTTGACAAGACTAAGTCCTTCAGGAAATCTGACCAATTACTAGTTAGTTTTGCAACAGGGGCAGAGGGCAATGCCATTTCAAAATAAACAATTTCCAAATGGATTGCACACACTATCCATTTCTGCTACAAACACCATGGGAAACCAACCCGTCAGGGGGTCAGAATGCATTCCACTAGGGCAACTTCTACATCTACAGCATTCCTCAGGGGAGTCCCTACCAGGGATATTCTGAAAGCTGCTACTTGGAGTTCTGTACATAACTTCACCAAACATTACCACCTGCCTATCTTTTCCAAATCCAGGGCAGGTTTTGCAACAGCAGTCCTGCAGGGCATACTAGCCAGCCCCACCTCTTCTTGACTGCCTCCACTCTTTCTTCAGCTTTGGGAATCAACCCAAGTGTGATGACTGCAACAGTGAAACACAAAGAACATAGTATGGTTGTGTACACTTACCGGAAATGTCGATGTCTGAGTGTATTCCCTGTTGCAGTTCTGGTTTCCTACCCTCCAGCCCCCTTGTCTCTCTCTCCTCTCTATGTTTATTACTCACCCCTTACAGGGCTACTGGTATTTACTTTTTACTGGTGATGTTTTTCCCACCATAACTTATCTCTCTATTTGAGAGGCTCCTGACATTTGGGGCAAGAAAAGCTGATGATATGGCGCTGGCTGCCTGTTTTTATACCCCTGATGTCAGTCCTGGAGCTGTAATAGTTCTTAAGAGTATGTCTGTTTTTCAGAATTTATTTTGAGGTTTTTCAAGTAATTTTTAAAGCCATCCATCTTCAAAGATAGTTCCTGTAAGGTAGATGTCATCAACTGTAGATGTTATTCGTGTTTCACTGTTGCAGTCATCACACTTCGGTTATCTGCCTGCAAGTAGCCCTCAGTCAGCCCAAATACCAGAGACTTAGTATTTCTGCGTCGGATGTTGCCTCTTCCATGACATCAGGTCATCAGGGGTATAAAACATGCAGCTGATGCCATTACATCAGCTTTTCTTGCAGAGTGGGAGCCCGAAGCAGAAGCAGTTTGCAAGTGGCGGTCGGCCGCTACGTGAAATTTTCGTCTTTAGAGTTTCAAACCTGAAGTCTTCTAAAGCCAAGTACCCCGTTGGGGATCCTTTTTTCTTGCTCTAACCGATGTCAGAAAAAGTTAACAGTTGTCTTGCCTGTGGAAAGCAAATACCTCACAGAGATTTTCATTCTTACTGCGTTACCTGTTTAGGCCGAGACCACGACGTTCCTTGCTGTCGGTTTTGTGCCTTGTTTAACACCTGAACTAGTCGTTGTTGGGCCATCTTTGTCGCTAAATTCTTTCGCTCTCGTTCTCCGTATTCCGAAATGGCTTCGATAAGTCATCTGACTAACTATCTTCCGAAAAAAAAGTAAGGCTAAAGACAGAGACCGCATAGGTCCAAAACTGCCGACAACGCTTCCGTTACGCTAGTCACCAGTCTGCCGGTACTCAGTGAGGTGCCTTTGCAGCCCCCGATACCCGCTTCTACAGATTCTCGGGTCTCTGCTGAGACCCATTCGGAGTCCAGTATACCGCAAGATGTTTCAACTATGGAACCTGCGGATGTCTCTACCTTGGATGGGTCCGGAGCTGCTGTGCAGGCACCGGCTTCTGAGGGTGTATTCCGACCTTCCGATGTTCGTATTAAACTGACAACTTCGTTTTTGACTAAAACTACTGAATTTCTCAAACCCAGAGTTTGCACTACGCCTAGAAAACCGACCAAAGCGCATGCTCAAGCTCCCATGTCACAGAAACAAATGCTTAGAATGATTGAAGACCTTATAACTTTAATTAGGGGAAGCCACCCTTCCCCCTCTAAAAGACAAAGAATTGATTTTTCTTCTGATTCTAAAGACCATGAGTCCGATGACTCTGATCCCTTTGATTACCAGGACACATACCCTTATCTACCTATGAGAATTCAGATGCAGAGGACTTCATTCCCTCTGTCACCCCTCCAGAGGACTTTTCTTTTGGTGAAACCTTGCATACCTTAAGAGAGCATTTCCGCTGGGAATGCCAGGACAATCCTCAGTCCAAAAAGAGACTCAGAGAATTTTTAGACTTGCCTCAGCACAGGCCTCTAGCTGTACCCCCTGTCCTGGATATTATAGATGATGTCTTCATGGAGTCCAGTCTTACTCCTGATACTTTACCACCAGCTCCTAGAAAGCCTGACTGGTACTACAGAGTACCTGACTCTCACAAATTTCTCTTTAAGAATCCCACTGTGGATCCAGAGACCATTTCCCAGGGACCTAAAGGCATTAAGGCTACTACAGCCAAAAACCTTACCCCTTCGGACAGGGATTCTAGAGCTTTAGACAGATTGGGTAAGAAGGTATATACCTCTGCAACTCTTGCCATCAGGGCTTTAAATTGCCAGTTTCACATGTTGAAGTACCAGCAGCATATTGTAGAACTAATTAAACAAAAAATGTTGTTGCTTCCAGATTGTACAGAAAATAAAGATTTACAAGAGTTGATGCATTCTGCAAACCAAGTTAGTAAACATGCTTTGCAGTGTGATTTTGATGCCGTAGAAGCATCTTGCAGGGCTGCTGTCACTGGGTTTGTACTGAGAAGGCATGCTTGGCTGAAGGAACAAATCTTGCCAGATCATGTCAAAGCAAAATTGCTAGATGCTCCGTTAAACCATGAATGTTTGTTTGGCACAAAAGCAGAAGACGTTCTTAAAAAGATGGAGGAAAAAGCTAAATCTATGCAAACTGTTAAAGATTTCTTACAGGTGCAGCCACCTAGATTCAGTAGGCATTGGCCTTCTAAAAACTGGTTCTTTCCAGTCCCTCCCAGGGCTTCTCAGTCCAAAGCCAGTGGCAACAGACCACCAAGACTACAGTCACCTCCTTATGGAAAAAGTTCTCGATGACTTGTCTGTCATCCTTCCCAGCCATGCCAAAGTACTTACCCATAGGAGGAAAATTTGCCCTGCATGCAAAAAACTGGATGTCCATTACCCAGGACCGATGGGTCCTAAACATTGTATCTGAGGGATACAGATTCTACTTCCACTCACTCCCAACCCCAAGTGGGTTGCAGACCTTCCTCCAAACCAGTAGGCAGAGGCTCAAAAGCAAGTACTTTCTCTTCTCAGTGTCTCAGTATCAGGGCTATTCAACCTGTTCCAATAGAGCAAAGGGGACAGGGTTTCTACTCCAGACTGTTCCTAGTGCCCAGAAAAGAGAGCTCCTGGTGCCCTATCCTGGATCTGTCTATTCTCAACACCTTTCTGGTGGTCCCAAAATTCAAAATGCTTACACTGCAACAGCTTCTTCCTATGCTAGCCAAGGATGCTTGGCCAGTCGCCCTAGACTTAAAAGAAGCTTATCTGCACATCCCCATAAGGGAATCTTGCAGGAAATATCTACGTTTCAGGGCAGGCTCTAGGCAGGCTCTATGCACTATCAGTTCTCTGCACTTCCCTTTGGCTTATCTACTGCGCCCAGGGTATTTACATTGTGCCTGGCTCCAGCCATTGCTTACTGCAGGCAGAGAAATATTCAAATTTACCCATACTTGGACGACTGCCTGATTCAGACGGACAGTCAGGAATTTCTACTTCAGCACCTTGCATTTGTAAAGAGACGTATAACTTCTCTGGGGGTACATCATCATCAAAAAGAAATCACAGCTGGTGCCCAGCCAAAAGATTGTATTCCTAGGAGCAAGCTTGAACACAACATCCCAGATGGCATTCCTCACTCCAGAAAAGCAGGTTTATTTGACAAACTACTTCAAACTACTGGCCACCAAAACTCCGCTATCTGCAAGAAAAATACTGCAAGCCCTAGGGTTCATGGTTTCATGCATTCTACTAATTCCATATGCAAGACTGCATTTGAGGAAACTTCAAAAGTCTCTGGTGTCAACAAACTCAGGACCTGGAAACACTGATTCCTATAATTCCTTGTCTAAGGGCAGAGTTCCTTTGGTGGGCAGAGGCATGCAACCACAACAAGGGTCTTCTTTTCACTCACCCCCTCGCCACCCAAACCCTGACAACAGACGCATCAGACTATGTATGGGGGGCTCATATGGCAGGCAAATGCATTCAAGACAAATGGTGCCCAGGACAAATTTACCTGCATATCAATCAAAAAGAAATGTTAGCTGTACAGAATGCTCTGACAGACTTCAAATACCTTATACTTCCAGGACAATTGCTGATAAAGACAGTCAACACCACAGTTATGTGGTACATAAGCAGGGGGGAACGCATTCCTACCCACTCTGCAGGTTAGCCATGGCCCTGTGGAACACAGCCTTGAGCAACCAAGTGCACCTGCAAGCTCAGTTCCTGCCAGACAGACAAAATTTACTGGCAGACTACTTGAGCAGAAATCTACTGGACCCACATGAGTGGAAACTGGAACCCAACTCATTCAAACTTCTAATCCACAGGTGGGGGACACCAGAGGTGGACCTCTTTGCCTCCCCCCAAAACCATCTATTGAGAACATTTTGCACCAGAAATCCTCACAGCCAAGCGTGGAAAGTGGATGCCCTATCATTTACATGGGAAAACCTCTCAATTTATGCCTTCCCCCTCTGCCCCTCCTCTCAAAAGTACTACTCAAGATCAAACAGGACAGACCAAGGACAATCCTTATTGCACCAGACTGGCCACGCCAGCACTGATACCCACTTCTACTAAGTCTGACAGCAGTGCTACCCTGGCACCTACATCGGACCCCCCTCACTGTTGTCCCAGCAGGAGGGACAGATTTTGCATCCTCAGCTGCAAAACCCTGAACCTTGCACCCTGGCTTATCTCCTGAATACACCACCAGCAACCCTCAGCAAACAGGTGCTGGACGTCATCCTTGAGGCAAGAAGGCCTAGTACTAGGAAATCCTATTCAGAAAAGTGGAAAGGATACTGTTCTTGGAGCCAGTCTCAAGGAAAGGACACAGCCGTTCCCACCTTACCTCAAATCCTAGATTACCTAGCAGAGCTGCTCCACAAAGGCCTATCCTTCTCATCAATTAAGATTCATGCCTCTGACATCTCAGCTCATTACAATACTGAGCCACCTCTCTTTTCTCACCCTCTCATCAAACAGGTCCTGAGAGGAGCTAACAATTTAAGGCCCCCGAGGAGAGCTCCCACCCCTGCCTAGGACTTCAACTTTGTACTAGAGAAGCTCACACTTCCCTTTTTTGAGCCTGCTGCTGCAGCCGAATTAAAATTCCTCTCGTGGAAAACAGCCTTACTTCTAGCAATCACTTCAGCAAGAAAAGTGTCTGAGTTGCAGGCACTAATGGCTGTGGAACCCTTCATTATTTTCCATGTTGACAGGGTTTCCCCTCAGGACTAACCCATCATTTATGCCCAAGGTGGTATCCAGTGTGGCTTTAAACCAATTAATCCATTTACCAACCTTTTTCCCTAATTCTCAGAATAAAGGGGGAAGGATCCTGCACTCCTTGGATGTGCACAGACTGCTCAGGTTCTACCTTGACAGGACTGAACTTTTCAGAAAATCTGACCAGCTACTAGTCAGCTTTGCTACAGGGGCAGAGGGCAAGGCCATTTCAAAGCAAACCATCTCCAAAAGGATAGCACACTGCATCCATTTCTGCTACAAACACCATGATAAACCTACCCCACAGGGAATCAGAACTCATTCCACTAGGGCTATCAGGGGAGTCCCTACCAGGGACATCCTGGAAGCTGTAACCTGGATTTCTGTACACACCTTCACCAAGCATGACCTCTTACCTGTCTTTTCTAAATCCAGAGCTGGATTTGCCACAGCAGTCTTACAAGGCCTGCTAGCCAGCCCTAATACTTCTTGACTGCCTCCACCCTTCCTCAGCTTTGGGAATCAACCCAAATGTGATGACTGCAACAGTTAAACACGAAGAACAAAGTACAGTTGTGTACACTTAAATGTAGATGTTCGAGTGTATTCACTGTTGCAGTCCTGGTTACCCTCCCTCCAGCCCCGTGACTTTTCTATACTTTCTACCTTTCCTTTTTATTTGGCCATATCTTATGGCATTGGGTATTTACTTTTTACTGGAGGTGTTCCACACCATGTAATTGTTTCCTATTTTGGGGCCTCCTGACATCTGAGGCAAGAAAAACTGTTGTAATGGTGTTTGCTGTGTGTTTTATACTCCTGACGACCTGATGTCATGGAAGAGGCAACAGCATCTGACACAGAAATCCCAAGACTCTGGTATTCAGGCCGACTGAGGGCTACCTGCAGGTAGATAACCCAAATGTGATGACTGCAACAGTGAATACACTCAAACATCTACATTTATGGTAAGTGTACACAACTATACTTTCTTTTTTCAATGCAGCATCTGGATTAGAATTCCTTGAGTTGTTCATATTCAGTGAATCAATATATCTCCAAGTTACTTGACAGGAACATTTTTGTACATTTCCACCAAAATTGATATTTATGTAGTTAAGTAGTTTTATCTATACATTTCTGACATTTTAAACTTGAAAATAATTAAATGTTCATATATTATTATTCTAGTTTACGGAGCTCTCAAAATTCACTGCTCTCATTTGGCCATCTAGGCCCCGCCCCCTTTTTAATGGAATTTTTGATAGCTATAAGTCTGTAATTAGACATGTCTGTTGAATTTCCTTCTTTATGTAGTGGCATTATGAATGATTTTTCCAGGTAGTTGGGACATGGCTTTCTGTTATTGATTTGTTAATTAGTATTGATGCATATAGTCACAACATAACCAAATCTTTGGTATCGCAGAAGTTTGACAATTGCTGATTGTTGTAAAGTTTTGAATAATTACATCAGAATTTACAGAGGGATGGTGGTACAGCCATATTTCTACAGACAAAGCTGGATGCATTTATTAAATTAAGTTATGAGATTGTCACAAGCTCGAAACAAAATAGTCTGCTTTGTTGCCTTAGGATTCCTAGGTAAATCACTGAAGAGATTACCACCTTTTTGGAATTCAAGGCTATTTGACAATATCTGCTATAGTACTGGGAGATTTTAAGTTTCCCAATATATGTTTGAGTCATTTTTTTTGTATTTCCTACTCTAAAATGCAGTTTGTATACACGATGGCTGAAAATCACGTGCTAGCTATTCCAGTTTTGTATTCACTGCCAAAATGTATTTGATTTGAGTTTTGTTAGCAAACCAGAGCTGGTGGTTAACATACAGACGTTATGCTCTGTGGGTAATGTGGACTACATTGCTGTTGACTTTTACTTTGATGTTGATATATCAGGATTTAATCGTAGTTAATCAAAATTTGATACATGTGATTACAGAGCAATGGACATTAAAAAGTTAAAGTACTGAGACTGCAAGTTGGCTTGAGGTAATAAAGTAGCATTTTATGGTGAGAACGTCTTTGAAAGTCTTTGCAGCAGCACAACCCTAAAGGGACTCATTTTGAAACCGGTAAAAGTAATGAAATACAGTTCCACTAAGGTGGAATAACAGACTAAAGGCTAAGATTTTTGGTACTTGCGTGTTAAGGCAATCACACTGAATCTTAGGTCTGTTTAGGTACGTGTCAGGATCACTCACACCCATGGCCCTTACTTGATGGCTTTACTGCCTTTCTGCTGGCCTCCTAACATTTTTTGTGTATTTCCACTATTAGCCATATAACCACTTTGAAATTGTGCTGCTTCTGAAGGGTAACAATGTAATGGCCTTTAAACTGTATTTGATGGTACATAAGCACGCTCTTGTGGCAAGTAGACTGTTCCATTTTTGCCTCATATTTTTGGTTTGTTCCTAATAAAATGTGGGTGGTTTTCTGGATTTTTGGGAAAAATCAGTGAGGAATGATTTTGCTAAATACTGACAGGTATTTTGAGTTTCGCAGTTCATTTCTTTCAGAAAAATGTATGGTAACAGTAAACCTTTCATTGCTCTCCTCAACTTGGAAAGTTGCTACAATCTTTAAAATTGGTCCCTATTTTCGGGGCTCTGTCCAGATTTTTTGTGTTACAAGGTTGGTTGCTATGGCCATGTCCTGCAATTATCACAAAACATTGTATCCAAAACACCTTTTACAGAGCAACACCTCAAAATGCATGAGTGTTATTCTTGAGGCTGTGGTCCTTTAACATCAGGATTTAAGCACTGCTTGAATAAATTGTATGGCACTCATCGTAAACTGCGAATAAGGGGCTTAGAAGATGACCATTTTTTTCTGTGAACCTTTTCTACTTATTTGTACATATGAAGTCTCCAGTAAAGTTGTTTTACACATAAGAAGTCATTTTGGTTTCACTGTCGTTATTACTACAAACTTGGGTACTTGCGTTGTCTGCAATCTGTTCATTTGTGGTTTAACAGCAGTGCATGTACAGCCATGACATGTTTGCAGTGTGGTTGTGATAATACATAAGCACCAGATTTTTAAACAAAGGCACAAAGGAAGGGTGGGGAAGATCAACTTTGATGTGTCTAACTGATTTTTACTAAGGACTATGAATCTCTGTAGTTTGCCTATGTTTCATTAAGGTTTTGATAGTTTCACTCATGAGGTTATCAGTGAGTCTCTTCTGTGAATGGCTGTGAATTTATATCTGGTAAGGCTGGTCCAATGCTGCTTATTAGATGAAAAGTAGTGGGTGTTTATTCAGGGGCAGGCCTCAAAATTAATTACATTTTCTACCAGCGTTCCACAGGACTCTGTCCTTATTCCTGTATTTTAATAGTACTGTCTTTCCTTTCGGCTAGTGGGAAACATTGGGTATTATAGCAATAACCCACGCCTGGGTGTGGGTAATGCTAAATTTACCCACGGTTGGCGTGGTTTGGTCGAGGCGGCCGGTAAAAAGCCAACCGTGGGTAAATTTTGCATTACCCACACCAGAATGAGTTATTGCTATCATGACATTATTTAAGAAAAGAAACTATTACTTTTCTTAAATAATGGCATAGTATAATGCCTGTTTACTGCCCTTCCGCAGATGTCTGGCATCCGGAAGTTCTGATGTACTGCGGCGCCTGCGCGGTACATCAAACTGTGAGCAAAAGCAACTGAGAAAGCAAGATCTCCGTTGCTTTTTTTTTTAGTGTTTAAGCTATGTTAAATGAGTTTAACATAGCAAGACAGTTTAAAATAATCAGCGGAGATGTCCGTTGCTTATTTTAAAACTGTCTCATGTTAAACTCATTTAACATAGCTATAAACGGAGATCTTGCTTTCTCCGTTGCTTTTTAAACACTGTCTCGCTATGTTAAATGGGTTTAACATGGCGAGACAGCTTAAAATAACAGCGGAGATCTCCGTTGCTTATTTTAAAGCTGTCTCGCTATGTTAAACCCATTTAACATAGCGAGACAGTGTTTTAAAAAAACGTGTTATACTAATAGAAAAAAGTCCGGGCGACCGGACCTTTTTCCATTAGTATAACTCGATTTACAACGGGCACGCTGGCCAATCAGCGTGCACGTTTTTCGGCGGTCATGGTATAATAATGTATACAGATGTCAAAATTTGGGTCTATCGTTACTAAAGAGAGTGACGCTGAATAATTTGTGCTTGACATTATTGCAGCATTTTTAAGGAAAATGGCTTTAATTTAAACACTAATAAATGTAAAGTTATACTTTGAGGTTGAGTCGAGTGTTTGGAAAAAAAGTAATTCATAGTATTCAAAATCTAGGTACTTTAACAACAAATTGTTTAAGGTAAGAGAAACAGAGCTAATAAAAAAAATTTTCAAGTGTACTTGTATGTTACCAATATATGTAACTCGAAGTGCAGAGGGAAGCAATTATTCTTGTAGATTACAGGCATACCTCAACCTTAGTATGAGAATTCTGAGCAATGCCAAAAACTGTGTGGGTGTGGGGGAGAGCATAGAATCAAAATCAGAGACAGATTTTAAATTCTGCTGTTATAAACTTATAATTGCTAACATATTAGATTTTGTATTAGCATGTATTTTTCTGAAGGTATGAAGATTTGAAATCTAAAAGTTAAATGCTTGCCATTATTTAGTTACTTTAATCATCCATGATTTGCCAGAAAAGCACACACTTTGTGTGTAACAAGCCAAAAATATTATGCAAAAATATGGATATTCTGTAAAATTCTGAACAGTAGGGAGGTATGATTGCGGATACTGAGGAGCACTCTTGGCCACCATCAAAGAGTGATGCAATACTAATATATTTTACTGTAATTGTTCCCTGATTCAGGAATGAGGTCCATTCCTGTCTTAGGTTTAGAAATGCAAAATATTTGGAGAAATAGAGAAGTCTTTGTAGCAGTTGTAAGGTCTATGGCACATGGGGCTCTATTTTAAATAACCACTAGAACATGTGTCCTATGTTAGACAAGTAATTTAATATATTATGTTCTGCTTCTACTAAAAAGTATAACTCCTGAGACTTAAGAATGTACAGAGGTATACTAAAATAATTTCTGTGTGCAGAGAGATGGGTGTATTTTGAATGTGTAAACTATCTTGGTGCATACTTTTTTTTAAATGATTTACAGATGCATGGGACAATGTATGTCTTTCCTACAGGGCACCAGTGATCCCACCCTTAGCGATGCTTTGGGATTGTAGATGTATGAAAATGACAGAATCCTTGGGGATTACAGCTGCTGTTACCAACCTGCCAATTGTCATTGCCAGAATTAACGTCTTTTGACAGTTGTTGGAATAAACTCCATTTATCCATAAGGGATTCAGATTCTGTGATTGTATAAAGCCTAGTTAGACCTTTCAACTGGTCATGCAGTCTTTGGTATCAATGTATTGGTGTCTATGTTCCATGTTGGCTGCTAAGCCTGAACACAGTGTATTCAGAAACTATGAAGGCTATAACATTCTGTTTTTCAGCAAAAAACATAACTGGAGACATGATGTCATTATTCATCAGAATTGCTTAAACATCTCAGTTGTTGGTTGTTCTGCAAATGTAGAAAGTCACTAGTCTGAGCTACCCATTCTGCCAGCCAACTCCCACATGTGGTGTTGCCCTTGGGTAATGAGGTTACCGCAGCTGCTGTTGCACCTTCTTGGTCATAGTGCTTTTATTAATTTATCTGATTTGATAATCCGCTTGGTGGGCTGGTCCAAGGGCCCTTTTCATTCATGACCAAGTCCCCAAGAAATAGAAAAATATAGATTATAATTTCGATTATGGACAACAGAAGTTTATAATTGCAGATGAAACAGTAGTAGTTATAATATTTGGAGTAAGAGGTGGGATATTTCTTCGTATAATATTTACAAGTAAAGTATTTTCAGGGTTTATTTTCGTATTGTAAAGTTTTGTACATTTGCAGGTAGACTGTTCAAACAGTACGCGAGTGTATATCGTGTTGGTTAGCTGAAGACACAATATTTACAGTGTAAATTTGCACAGTGTTAGGTAGAACACAAGTCCAATGTTTTTAAATACTGCAACACTAATTGTGCATCATCAAACTAATTCAGTTAGTATTGCTTCAGAGGCTGTTTGAATAAAGGAATATGTTTGGGATTATTATTGATTTGGTTTACCTATTATCTCTGAAACAGCAACATGCATAAGAAGCTGTGAGGTGACCTGTTAGCTTAGTCCTGAAATGTGGTTAGTAGGTTTCCATTTTGAGTTTTTGTTAGGTACACTTCCAGTTAACTGATGTAAATTTACAAGCTCTGCTTGCTGAGTGAAAAAGTTGTGTGTGTGTGTGGGGGGGTCTTTGCAGTGTTACAGCAGTTTCAGAGTTTATGCAGAGATCCTGTTTAGATGTCTTTATTTAGTCTGTGTCTCAGAGAAGGAAGTATTTTTAAAAGTGTGTATAGATAACAAGAATGAGGCTTGGGTAGATAGTTGGTCTTCTGTTGTAATACAGTGGTATACCTGTTGTGAGATTTATGTAAATCTGCCTGTTTTATTAATGGTATTTTTTGTAAGATGCCTTCTCTGACTGGATTTTAGTGGCAGTCCAAATAAAATAAGTATTCTGACTGGAGTTAGATCATATTTAAATTGAGGAAATTGTACAGTACAGTATAGCGCAGTACATTTTTGGCTTGGCTTTTCTTGAAATCAACAGTAACATTATCAGCAACCCTTGGATTCCATTGGGAACCTAAAGTGCCGTAAAATGGCACTAGATTCCCTACGTCATAGTGGCTTTATGTATGTAGTTAGTGAACTCCCAAGTCCAAATTCACTTGACTGGAAAATATTCTGTCATGGGTTGGGTATGTTTTTACTGCTGTATCAAATACGTTAATATGGTGGATGATGCATTCTTCAGCAACCACTGCAGTGTGTGGCAAATGCCTCAAGGGAATATAATAACATTCAGATTGCAGAAAAAGTTAGGCCAACTTTGGTAGGCGCTGGTCAGCATAAGCTGATGTTGCTACTGAAAATGAGTGCAGCACAGCCCACAGTCTCTTTTCGACATTCTGTTAGATATTCAGGACTTGTTTTACCCCAAAAACAAAGTAAAATAAACACCCTGAGCTCTGGCTAATGGCCTGAAATCAATAAAGATTTGGATGCCAGTCAGTTTGTAAATTTATTGCTGCAATTCCACAGCCAGTTATCAGAAGTACTCTAATATTAAGAACCACAAGAGACTTGGGACTTCAAAGATGGCTGCACACTAATCAACAGGATGATTAGAGCTCTCCCAGTGTGAAAATTGAAACTCTGGGGAGGGGGAGCCAGTACATTTTATCAATTTGTTTAAATTGCTCAGTCAGGATGTCAGCAGAGAAGAAACTTGGAGGCCTGAAGAGAAAATCACACAGAAAAAGAGAACCACTATCTCTGGCTAGGAAAAATGTTTTAGCTTTTGAGCAAAAAGCAATTCAAGCTTCATTTTTAGTACAGGAGATGTTTGTCTTTTCGACTTTTCCCGTTTAGGGGTCACCACAGTGAAACTCTGGTCCGCTAATGATTGGCAGTAGAGTTTTATGGTGTCGAGTTGCCAGCCCGATACCCAACCTTCAGCAAAGCCCATTCACGCATGTCTTTCGGAGGCCACTCTACCGTGGGGAGGACATGCAGACTCCACACAGAAGGCACTCCAGCCGAGAATCGAAAGGAGAACCTATTGCTGTGAGGCAACAGTGCTACTGCTGTACCACCGCGAGATGGCTTCTAATAATTTAGAGGAAAAAGTGAGCCAAATGCACTCAAAGGTGTTTGTATATTCTTCTAGTGTTTCACTTATTTTAAAGTCAAGTGTTGTAAAAAAATAGTTTTAACTAGTTTATTCAGATGAACTGAAAACACTACGAGTCAGATGATGAAATGCAGAAAAAAATGGCTAAGCATGAGGCGTATGGATACTAAGATACAAACAATTAAAATGTTTTAGTCCCTTTATTTTTGTACACAGGCCAGGCATATTTTTAGCAACCAGAGGCGACGCTGTAGATAGCAATTAAAAAATAATTGAAGGATTTTATCTGGGCTAGGGACGACAGCAAGGGTTAAGTAGGATAAGAGGATTCTTCCAATAGAACAAGACAGACTAGGATTACTCAGTTTGAGGAGGTATTTTAGAGCAATACAGTTAAGGCTCTTTTATACATAGCACAAGCAGAAAACTATAATTCAGAATGGAAAGGGATAACAATGATACAGGGGGGAAGCTCAAGAAGTAAGGGGAAATTGAAATTTTGGATGCAGACTCTTAAGGAGAACACAAACATCATGCAGTGTATTATGTTTATAAACTAGCAGAGAGTATTCTAAGAACTAAACCAGCACGAGAATGGAGAAAAGAGTTTCTGCTGATAGGGACGAGTGTGGTTAGGGATACAGATAATAGACAAGGGGGGGGGGTGAATTTATTGAAGAAAACTGGCAAAAGAACCAAGGTATTGGGAACAAATAATTAGAAAGGGAAAGGTAATAGAATGGGAAGAGGTCAAAAATTTATTTGGACTGCAGAGTATAGATTGCCTTCCCTATCAAGGATTGATATCAGAGTATAGGCAAAGAGAAAGAAATAGAGGCATCCTAAATGAAAGACCAGCACAGGTAGAGTTTTTAATAGAATTTAGAACAGAAACTGTCATTAATGAAGGAATAATTAGTACAGCATATAAAATATTGCATGATAATTATAAGAATCAATCAGAGGAACTTAAAAAGAATTGGGAAGAGAGATTGGATAAGCAATTCACAGAGAGACCATGAGGGATATATGTATATCTCCCTAAATTTCTAGACTTTGTTTCATATTTTGATCTTTGCCTGGAAATGTTTATGTAGGCATTTTTATACCCCAAGTAGACTCCAAACAATTTTTCCTCGGGTAAATACAAATGTTGGAGGTGCGATGGACAAGAAAGAGGTGGCTGTGAACATATTGTTTGGGAGTGTAATGAGCTGGCTGACTTTTGGTATTCCCTGCCAACTGCTCTGTCAGAGATGCAGGGTGAGCAGATTGGATTGACTGGGGTGATGATTTTTTTGAGTTATGATACGGAATCGGAATTGCCTAGACATAGCCTTGCGGAGTCTAATTATGCTGGCTGCCAAAAAAGAAATTACTAGAAAATGGAAATAAAAGTGTAGACCAACTTTACTAAACTCAGTGAATATAGTGGCAGAGATAAAATAACTGGAATTGAGATTTTTCGAAGAGGGACAGAGAAAACTACATAGAAAAAAATGGGAATTGTGGGAACAATACATGCAGAGAAGGAACAAGGTTTAAGAGACAGGATATCAATGAGCCATGTAATGCTTTGCGGACAGTGGATTATAAGTCATGTATAATGTTTGCAACTGCAGTTGTTTCAGTGGTGTCTGTGATGTATAATGTTTGCAACTAAAATGGTGTCAATGTTTGTTTTTCATTTGTATAAATGTAAGATTGCCTGTGCCATACGTGATAATTTAATCAGAGAACATAGAGAAAATCTAAATGTCTTCTGTACCAGAGAAACTGGAAGACGCAGACTGTATTATTTTTTATGAAAGTACAGCCAAACAACTGGATGGTGGTCCACATCAGGAGATAATTGCGAGGGCACACCATATGTATGCTACAGATATGGCCACTAGAAGGCAGCCAGGACTTCTATGTTAGGATGCAGTCATATCAGTAGAAAGTTACTTCTGACAAAATTGTGTTGGAAGGGTAAAGTATTAAAACTGGGGACAGCAGAGTGTTTGTGGAAAATGATTGTTCTCTGTTCACCATGCTGAAGAAAGGGAAGTTTATCCCAGCAATCAGGGAATGTCTAGATGCAGGTGTGAGATTCAAATTGCTGTATCCAGCTTTCTTTAGAATACTTTTTCTTGGAAGATCATTTACATTTTTGGATGCAGAACAGGCTAAGGAGGAAATAAAGTTTAGCCAACAAACTGTGAGCCAGCCAACAGAAAGGAACTCATCTTCTCATTCTTATAATAATAGCAAAACCCATACAGAAACATTGCCACTGAAATGTTTTCTGTTCTTCCAAAGGAAAATGTTTGAGTGACGGGAAAAAATAAAAAGCACCGGATTTAACTGAAATAATCAGGGTTACATTGGACTTAACCTGAGACTGGAATTGGGAGTTGTAGAGGATCAGCAACATTGTAAAACTAGTGAATACGTGGGATACTCTAAAGCATAAATTCCAGATGATGTAAAATAGACATGTGAAATGTGGCTTTTCAAAAAGTGGCTAAGAAAGACTGGAATTGACTGGTAAAGCATATACCCCACTTTGTCATTAATGTTTAGAAGACCACTGAAGAAGTAACTTGTAAGTAAAATAGTGTCTGTTCTTACTAATATTTGTATAAATGTTTCATGATGTAAATTACATGCTATATTGTAAAGCAGTTTTGTATATGGGGAGTATTATCAGTGATTGCTCTACATGTTATATATTCGAGGAAGAAAGTAATTTTTTCTTAGTTGTTTGGTATCCAGGTTTTAATAAAGGCTTGATAGAATCAAGCTAAAGTGTAATATAATGCTGTGAACTTTGGCTGTTGGGGTGGGGGATGTAAATAATTTCTTATTTTTATAGAGGTGGGTATCTAGATGTCCTTGGTTTGAGCTATAGTAAAGTTTTCCATTTAAGCAAACGTACATGAAAAGTAAGACAAAGTTATGAAATCTGTGGGAAATTGTTGATGATGATCACCATTAGATTGCTGCTGCAGTAGCCAAGGCTATATGGGTTATACCCTGCTAAGGATATACAGTCTGCCAGCATCCAAAGCTTAAGAGTACCTTCCACATGCTGAAACTTCTATCAGTTTTATCAGAGCTGAAGAAAACCAATGGTTTGGATACCAAGTCCTTCAGAGCTTTCCTGCCACCAAAGAGTGGTTCTCTTGCATGATTTTGAGGCTCAATTAATGAACATTTTCCATTCTTGGGCACATAAGTTCCCTTTGTGAAAAACCTTCCATGTTTTATCTTTTTACAAACGCTTAACTTTTTCTGTGAAATAGCTTATTTTAAGCTGAACGATATTTTCTTTGACTGACATTTAACATTTAATCACTTTTTATTGTGAAGTGCGACATTATACTTTTGTGGGAAAAAAGTTGTTTAAAACTAAATTTTTCTTTGTTTTTCCAAAGTTAAACTTGTATTACTTTACTTTTGGAGCTGGGCTAAGTGTTTAATCTGCTTTTCACTGTGTTTTTGTTGGAAAAAAATTACGTTTTTAGTACTTAACATTTTCATAGACTACTGCTGTTGTCAGTCTTACCCAGGTTTGAGTCATCATTTTTGGCTTCATCACATGGAAAAAGTTGCTGGTCCCCTGATTCTTTCTTCTTCCAGCCACAAAAGAAGAAAATTTTCCAAACAGCCTTTGCCCCTTCAACAGATTACAAATTTGTCTCAGTCACAGAAGAGAAAAAAAAAGCAGAAAGTCAGACATTTTATTATCACCTGTCTATTTAGACAGTAGTGATTTATTGGGCTTAGCTCATGGTATAGTTCAGGCCCTTGACCTTCTGGCATTACTGTTGAGAGAGAAAGAGAAATTCTTCATTGTGTGAAGATTTTCAGGGTATTGAACAGTAAGAGATTGTGTGGAGAAAACTTATGATGTTCTTCGTGTTCCATTGCTGCAGTCCTTACTATTGGGTATAGTCCGCATCCAGTCGGCCCGAATACCAGAGTATAAGGCTGACGTCGGTCAGGGCGCATTAGACTGACGTCAGTACGTCAGGGTACTAATGCGCATGACCGGCGTCATATCCTCAGTCTTTTTTGCCGCTTGGTCCGATGCAGAAGCAGTTTTGCGAGTGCAGGTTGGCGTTCTGAAATATTTCCGAAACCGGAGTTTCAGACCGAATCAGAGTTGGCTAAGTACCCGTTGGGAACATTTTGTTTTTCTTGCCTCAGTATTTAACGGATGTCAGAAAAAGTGAATAACTGTATTTCTTGTGGGAAACAAATACCTCATAGGGATTACCATACATTGTGTATACCTTGTTTAGGGCCTGAGCACGACGTTGTTGGTTGCCGCTCTTGTGCTAGGTTTAACAAACGCACTATTAAGAGGAGGTTAGACTGTGCCAGATTAGTGTTTGGGAAGCGTTGCAATTATAAAATGCCGTCGGATGCTCCGACGCCCGCTTCGTCCAAGAAGCGCAAGGACAAAACAGCGAAGCCTAGGGTTGATGAACCGGCAGTCCCGGACGTCGGTTCTTTAGGTGGCTCAGTGGAGCCAGAGGTTTTGCCAGGAATATCTATGGAGTCTCAGGCAGAAACTTTACTGTTACAGGATGTACCCTCTCAGGAGGCAGGCCAGGCTGAGGGGGCTTCTCAGGTAACTATTCTTCCCTCTCTTCCCAATGTAGTTAGAGCCTCTCCTTCTGTTGCCAAAACTTCTTTTAGAGGTAGGCCAACTTCAGCTTCAGTAGGGGCTTCTCCTAGCCTTTCGGGTTCTATACCTAAGAAACATATGCTTAAAATGGCAGAAGATTTGATTACTATGATTAGAGGTTCTATGGGTCCTCCTGATAAGAGGCCTACGGTGGAACCAGAGTTTGACAGTTTTGAACAGGGTTCAGGGGCTTCTGAGTCTTCTGCGGAAGATTTGCAGGAGTATCCTCATTATTCTGATTCTGATGTGGATGATGCCACTCCTTCGGCTTCTCCTCCTGAGGATTTTTCATTTTCAGAGACTCTGCATTCCATGAGGGAGCACTTTAAATGGGAAGGCCAGGATTACTCTGATTCCAGGAAGAGGCTTAGGGAATTCTTGTTTTTACCCCAGCATAGGCCCTTAGCTATACCTCCTGTGTTGAATGTGATGGAAGATGTTTATGCAGAGGCTTCCCTGAACCCTGATTCTTTGCCTCCTGCGCCTGTTAACCCTGATAGGTACTATAGGGTGCCCGAAGCTCATAAGTATTTGTTTAAGAGTCCTAGGGCGGACCCAGAAACTGTTTCTCAGGGGCCTAAAGGTGTTAAGGCCTCTGTGGTTAAAAATCCTGTTCCCACTGACAAAGAGGCAAGGGCGTTAGATAGGTGGGGTAAGAAAGTGTATACTTCTTCCACTCTCGCCATGAGAGCGTTGAATTGTCAGTTTCACATGCTGAAATATCAAAATTATCTCCTTTCACAATTGAAATCTAAGGTGGATGCTTTGGCGGAAGGTATTGATTGTAAAGACTTGCTGGATTTAGTTTATGTGTCTGAACAAGTGGGCAAGCATTCTTTGCAATGTGGTTTTGATGCTGTGCAGGCCTCCTCGAGGGTGGCTGCCACTAGTTCTGTTCTTCGCAGGCATGCCTGGTTGAGGGATCAAAATTTGGCTGAGCATGTTAAGACAAGGATTTTGGATGCTCCTTTACAGTCTGATGTGTTGTTTGGTTCACCTGTGGAAGCAGTTTTAAAGAAAATGGAGGACAAAGCTAAGTCTATGCAAACTGTTAAAGATTTTTTGCAGGTACAGCCACCGAAGTTTAGTAGAAATTGGCCTGCTAAGGGGTGGACATATCCTGCTTATGATTTCCAGTCTAGGGGTAGGTCTAGACGTGGTAGGGGCAGGGCTCAAGGTTCTTTTAGGCCTAGAACAGGGAGTTCACCTGCTCAGACTTCTGGTGAGGGCAGGGGTCAGTCCTTTCGTAAACAGACCCAATGACCTGCCTTTTCAGCTGCCAGTAGATTCTCGTCTGGCAGCTCCTTTGGAAGGACGACTGTCTCTTTTCAAAGAAAATTGGGATTTAATTACTCCACAAAGAAAAGAGGCTCACAAGCAAGTTTCTCAGTTACTCCAAATGGGGGCCATTCAGCCAGTCCCTGTATCAGAAAGGGGCCTAGGATTTTATTCTCGCATGTTCCTAGTACCAAAGAAGGGGTACACGTGGAGACTGTTTTTGGATTTATCTCTCCTCAACACTTATCTGGACATTCCCAAGTTCAAGATGTTGACGTTACAACAGCTTTTACCCCTGCTGGGCAAAGATCACTGGATGGTAACTTTAGATCTCAAGGAAGCTTACCTTCATGTGCCTATCAGGCTAAGTTACAGGAAGTATCTGCGGTTTCGAGCTGGAGATTCTCATTATCAGTTCTCTGCATTGCCCTTTGGCTTATCTACTGCGCCCAGAGTATTCACAAAGGTTCTGGCTCCAGTGATAGCTTACTTCAGGCTACAAGGACTTCAAATCTATCCTTATTTAGACTACTGCCTGATTCTGGCTCAAGAAAAGGAAGACCTTCTACAGCATCTGGAATATCTTATAGCAGTGCTAAGATGCCTAGGGTATTCTGTGAACGAAATAAAGTCCAGTCTAGTACCCTCTCAAGACATGTGCTTTCTGGGTGTGAGACTGAATACAGCAGCCCAGATGCCCTTTTTAACCCCGGACAATCAAAAGAGTCTATCACTTTACTTCCATCAACTATCTCATCAGTCCGTGCTGACTGCAGAGACAGTCCTTCAAGCATTAGGGTTCATGGCATCTTGTATTCTGGTTCTTCCCAATGCCAAACTGCATATGAGGAAGTTACAATGGTATCTCAAAAATGTATGGACACAGCACTGCCAGGATTTAGACACTGTCATTCAAATAATACCTTGCCTTCAAAGAGAATTTTTGTGGTGGGCTCAGGAATGTCACCTAAACAAGGGACTCTCTGTGACCCGGCCAGAGGCGAGTCAGATTTTACCGACAGATGCCTCGGACATTGCTTGGGGAGCTCATCCAAATGGAAAGTGGATACAAGACAAGTGGCCTGCCAGACTACAGCATCTACATATCAACATGAAGGAGATGTTAGCAGTCCAGTTCGCATTACTGGCTTTCAAGGAGTTACTTCTTCCAGGGCAGGTGTTGATTCTAACAGACAACACAACTGTCATGTGGTACTTCAACAAGCAAGGGGGAACACATTCTTATCCTCTATGCAGGCAAGCAATGATTTTATGGGAGACTGCGCTACGCTTGCACCTAACTCTTCAGGCAAGGTTTCTGCCAGGAGCACAGAACTCCTTAGCAGATGTGTTAAGCAGACAAATCATGGATCCCCACAAGTGGAAACTGGATCTTCATGTATTTCAGAAATTGACAGTGTCATGGGGAACTCCAGACATAGATCTGTTCGCTTCTCCACTAAACCACCAGCTGCCACAGTTTTGCACAAAGGGGTTTCATCACACAGCTTGGAAAGTGGATGCTCTGTCTTTCAGTTGGACAAACCTTCATGTGTATGCCTTTCCACCTCTGCCTCTTCTTCCAAAGGTACTGTTAAAGGTCAGACAGGACAGGCCAAGGATGATTTTGATAGCTCCAGATTGGCCTCGGCAACACTGGTACCCTCTACTACGGAGTCTAGTAAAGAAGCCTCCATGGCCTTAACCTTTGATTCCACATCTGTTATCCCAGCAAGACGGTCATCTGACAGCCTGGCATATTCTGTGTTGAAACACAGCAGGTCTCAACTTCCTCAACAAGTTTTAAATGTGATTATGGAAGCTAGAAGACCTAGTACAAGGAAAGTGTACGCAGCAAAATGGAAGAGATTTTTATTTTGGAGTAAAGCAAAGAATTTGGACATTTCTGAGCCTACTTTGAGTATGGCTCTTCAATATCTTACTGAGTTACTGGACAAGGGTCTGTCCTTCTCTTCCATTAAGATTCATGCTGCAGCACTCTCAGCTCACTATGATTGTGACCCACCATTGTTTTCGCATCCTTTGTTCAAGCAGTTTCTTAGAGGGGCAAAAAATATAAGACCCCCACGTAGAGCTCCTACTCCTGCTTGGGATCTCAATTTTGTGTTGGAAAAACTTACTCTACAACCTTTTGAGCCTGCGGCTACTGCTGAATTGAAATATTTGTCATGGAAGACTGCTTTTTGTTGGCTATTACTTCTGCAAGAAGGGTGTCTGAGTTGCAGGCCCTTATGGCAGTCGAGCCCTTTTGATTTTCCATAAGGATAGGGTATCATTACGTACTAATCCTTCCTTTATGCCTAAGGTGGTTTCTAGTGTGGCTTTAAACCAAACTATTCATTTGCCTACTTTTTATGCAGACCCCCAAAATAAAGGGGAAAAGATTTTGCATACTTTAGATGTACACAGGCAATTGCGTTATTACTTAAGCAGGACTAAGGATTTTAGGCAGTCTCAGCAGTTGTTTGTTTCTTTTGCTTTGAGTTCGCAGGGCAAGCCTGTGTCAAAACAAACTATTTCTAGGTGGATTGGCTTTTGCATTGCATTTTGTTATTCCCATCATGGCAAGGAGGTTCCAGCTGGGATTAGGCCTCATTCCACTAGGGCTACTGCCACTTCAACAGCATTTCTACGGGGTGGCAACTAAGGATATTTTGGAAGCAGCTACTTGGAGTTCAGTGCATACTTTCTCTAAGCATTATCACCTTCCTATCTACTCTAAGTCTAGGGCTGGTTTTGCCACAGCTGTTTTGCAAGGCATGTTGTCAGCTCCTGCTTCTTTATGATTTGCCAGCCTCCCTTACCTCTGCTTTGGGATTCTACCCAATAGTAAGGACTGCAGCAATGGAACACGAAGAACATAGTACAGTTTTGTACCTACCATAAATGTAGATGTTCGAGGATTCCATTGCTGCAGTCCAATTTACCCTCCCTCCTTCCCTCTGTGTTTAGGGGTGGTTGTGTAGGTGAGTTTACCTGCTTATATTTTTGTATATATTGTTCATGTTTTGGTGCAGGTATTTTGGGCCTTGTCTTTTTAGGGTCTTCTGACATCTGGGGCAAGAAAAGACTGAGGATATGACGCCGGTCATGCGCATTAGTACCCTGACGTACTGACGTCAGTCTAATGCGCCCTGACCGACGTCAGCCTTATACTCTGGTATTCGGGCCGACTGGATGCGGACTATACCCAATAGTAAGGACTGCAGCAATGGAATCCTCGAACATCTACATTTATGGTAGGTACAAAACTGTACTTTTTCTCTCCGAAGGTATCTGATTCTGAGTTTGAAGAATGTTTCTTCTTATACTCCGTACAAGGATTTTCTTTATCTGAAACTATATCCCGAATGAATTTATAGTTTCAGCGGGAACATAATGATATTCCCTGGTCTCTAAAGTAGTAGTATGATTTATTGCAACTGAAATTTCCTGAACCTACTATAGTTCCAACCGTTTTTCCATCTTTGGAAGATGTTTTTATTAAAGCCTGTAACTTGCCTGATAGCCAGCTTGCTGCCCCTAAAAAGCAGATATCGAAAACTGAGGAACCTTGTATCTCTCATTCACTCCAATGGAGCTCAGGAAGTTTGCACTTTTAACTTCCAATGGGCGAAGCCTAAGCTTTTTGACGGACTCAAATTATTTCAAACAGATGTTCATATCTCTGGAACCATAGGGGTTATGAAATAAGGGTAAATGGCAAACTATTCCACACAAACTATTTGTGTTACTTGGTTGTTGAGATATTTAGAAAAATGTGAATGATATCTATATAAATTAATATCATAAACAGTTATCTATTTACCTGCACTAGACAGAGGTCAAATATTAATGCAGTTGAGTTTGCCATTTTGTAAGCTTTAAGATGAAATCTCTTAAAACCTTGTACATAACATGGTTTTGGAATTATTGATTCCAAAATGAACAATCAATATTTGACACCTAGAGGAGTCGGTAGAAGTTAACTGCAGATGCACCTGGAAACGTCACCGGGATGTAATGAGGTAATCTATTTTTTTGTTTTCTGTTTCCAGATCAGAAGATCTGAGACAGTAGTGATTTCCTTGGTAAGTCCTGCAGCTAAACATCTGGTAAATGCTAATCCCTTCCCCCTCTGATAAGTATGGCAAGGCTTCCGAATGATTTTGGGAAAAAATATATTCTTTTTCCACACTTATTTTTAGAATTTTTGTCAAGCTTGCGTGTTTAAAGTTAATGCTGGCTTCTTTTGAGATTATGAGGAAAATTATAGCTTCTTTTCCTTCTTATGAGGAAAAATAATCTGTGTGTAATATTATTGCTTCTGAATATCAAGTGACTTTCTGTGTTTGACTTAGCCCATGCCTCTTCCAGAATTGATGCTACTGGAATTGTTATGAGAAGGCTTGCTTGGTTACATACACAAAACCTACACAAGAATGTTACAGATGAAATTTTGAATTTTCCTTTAGATAGAGAGGTTGTTTTTGGATCATTTGCTGGAGATGTCCTGAGAAAATGTGATGATAGAGGGAAGCTGGTTCAAGGAGATTCTCAGAATTTTCAGCATTCCTTCTCTGACTTTGTCAATGTTTTTATAGCTATTTCCACATCATTTTATAAAAAGCAAAATAAGCAGACATGAAAAGTTGCTAGTAAGAAGAATTTTAAAAAACAATGGGGAGGGGGTTCCAAGAGAAAGCCACTTCCCACAAACAAGGACAGTCCAGCAAGTCTGATTATCTGCAGAAAGTCCCTCCTCCATTTCCACCCTGGCAAGCTTTTAAATCTGCCACAAAATCTGGCTTTGTATTTCTGACTCTCTCTCTCTCTAACATACAGTCTCAGATACATGGGTTTTAAGAGTGCTTCATCAGGGACAAATGACAATGGGACTCTCTTGCTCCTTTTAAGGGGATTCCTCATCTACAAAATCAGACTTTCTTCCCTCCTGTCTTTCAGCATCTGCTAACTCAGGGGGTCTTAGAAGCTGTCCCTGAAGCTTCATGGAGACTAGTTTTAGATTATCTTTCTACACCAGTGTGTGAAAGTTCCAGAGTTTAAAGTGTTATTCCTTCACAACCTGTTAGCTCTCACCCCCCTTTAAGTTTTTTATTGAGCCTAGATTTAATAGATAATTATCACATTCCTGTAGTACCATATTTCAGATGTTTCGTAAGGTTTTCTTTCTGTGTCATACTGTTTCAAGGGTAGTCACAAAATGTCCAGCTCAAGTGATAGCTTATTGTAGATTGCAAGGTATTCACAATTTTCCTTATTTTGATGACTTTATCTTTGTAAAGTCTTTTCAAAGTTTCAAGAATCTCTCACTTGGATGAGAGATCTGCTTACACTACAGATTCAGGAGAACATCCAAAAGTCTTTCTTTTCTCCTGTCCACAGGATTATTTTCCTAGTATGTCTCCTTGATACCTCACTTCAAAGACATTTTCTTCCACAGTAAAAGTAGACCTATGTCTAGATATATTCCTGAGTTTTTCCACTCAGACCAAGGCCTCAGCAAGGGAAATTTCCTAGGATGCTAGGTTTCATGATATCCGTGATTCTCATGATTCCTCTCGCTGGACTCCACATGAAAAAAAAATTCAGTGGTACCTAAAGTCAGTATGGTCCCATCATCAACTTTATTTGATATTCAAGTTTCCTGTTTTTTGGGGATTTGTAAAAAGGGAACTCCTTTGGTGGAGAGACCAGTTTTATCTGAACCCAGGTTACCATTTTCTAGACAGTTGAGACTTTCATTGGGGAGCAGTGCCTATGGGAGCAAAACTGCAGAGTCTTTGGAACAGAAAGGACAGCGCACATACATGTAAAAGAGGTGTTGGCAATAATAGATGCTCGCAACTCTGTCAATCATCTGTGGTCCCCAGGGCCATTATAAATGGTTACAGACAACACCACAGTAATATGGTATGTAAACAGACGGGGGGGGGACCAGATCTAACCCTCTGTGGAGAATAACCACAGTAAGATGGTATATGAACAAATGGGGGGAGACCAGATCTACCCCTTTGTGCAGAATAGCAATGATAGCCTGACATGTAGCTTTTCAGCAAAGTCTCACTGTACAGGCATCTTACAGAATGTCAGAGCAAATTTTTTTGGCAAACAAACTAACCAGGACCTAGGAAGACTGTCACGAATGGAAATTGAATCAAGGTGTCTTCCAGGAATCTAACTGTGGGAACACCTCAGATCTGTTTGCATCCATTTACAGCAATTGGCTAGCAAAATTCTGCTCCAGGACTCCATGCAAGAAGGCCTGGAAAACAGATGCATTTTCATTTTCTTGGACTAGAATGTTCCTGTATGCTTTTCCATCCTTTCCACAGATATCCAGGATCATTCTGAAAATGCAGGACTGTCCGAAGATCATTGTGGTTGACTCCCTTTCTGGCCCAAACAACAGTGGTTCTCCCTTCTTTTGGAAATGGTCAAAGGCAGTTAACACAAACTTTCCCAAGACTGGACCTTCTCATACTAGACAGAGGGTGTTTGATACACCTCTGCTTAAAACAACCTCAGCTAACTGCCTGGATGATAAGTGCAGTACTGTTTTCTTAAGACATGTAGATATATTAGAGGCAAAGACACTTGCTACTGGGAAATCATATATATGCAAATGGAGAAGTTTTCTGTAATATGTTTTTGAAAGAGGGATTGTATACTGGGCCTCCCAGAAGATAGGAGGGTCCTCCTTTTGGATTCTTAATGTTTAGAAGAAAAAATTATTGCTCTATGTGAAATCGTCAGGCTGATTTTAGGTTTTTAACATGGAAGTCATATTTGCTGATTGCTCCGACTTCTATAAGAAAAGTGTCAAGTTGCAAGCTCTTATGGTGGTTTAACTGTAGTCATTTATCACAAAGATAGTTTATTTGCGAACAAATCCTTCATTTATGCCTAAAATGATACTGGACTTTACTTTGAGCTAAGCTATCCGTCATTCCCTTTGTCTTCCTTCCAGAACCTAAAAACGAGGGAGAAAGGTTTCTCCATAGTCTGTCTGTCTGTCTACAGACAACTTGGATACTGTCTTGACACAACGAAAACTTTCAAAACCTTGACAAGTTATTAATTTCTTATGAAAGTAAAAATGAGACAACCTGTGTCAAAACAAACTATCTCCAAATAGTTGTCTCATGCTATTTATTACCTTTTGTTATAGCCACCACAGTAAGAGAATTCCAGGCAGGGTCAAGGCTCAATTTACCAAGGTCTTGGCACCTGCTAGAGCAAGTCCCAAAATGCGAAGACTGAATGGCCGAAAGAACAGACTTGCATTTACCAAGTCTGAGATGCCATTTTTGCAATATTTCCTTTTCTCCCAGGTGTGATGATTTCAGAGTTGGCATATTTAAATTTAGGGGGGGGGTTGCCTACACCCCCCCCACACACATACACAAAAAGAAGTTTAAAGGAGATGAGTGATTTTTGAGATTCGCTTTTCTCTGGGTTTTTGATCTGTTATTTTTGTCAGCTTTTTGTCACACTGCATTTTGAGTACCGACATTTTAGTGAGGAACCATTCATCAACTTTAAGTCAAGTTTGTGTTTCTGTGGTCTGAAATTCCATGGTTTTACAAATTAACAGACATCCTTAACTGTATATGCTGATGCTGATACTGTCAGCTGCAATATAACTCTTGTCTACATACCACTTGTTTGTAATACATTGATTATAATATAATGTTTGCATATCAGCACTTAAAATAGTACTGATACTGTGTGATTCATACTGTCTTAACCAAAAATGCAGAAAGAGAGGAAAGAACATCCCACCCCATTAGAGATGTAGATGGTGGTGCAAAGTGCTGTAATCTGCAAGAAAAATGAAAACACACATGTGAGTAATGTAGTATCAGAAGGAGGAGGAATTTTTGTCTTGCCAATGAGAATGTTTTAGTATTCCAATATCTTTACAATGGGCAGTAATGAATACTTGTGCAGAACTAGTAAACCTGCTTCCAGGTTAGTAAGGCACTTATACTATTGCAGAAGTCCAAAAATGGGGTGTTTTTTTTAAGTACTGTTCGGCTTTGCCTCTTTAAAACCCTTTTATGGATGTGAGAAGTTGCTGCTTCTTGATCAGAATGGGCAAAGTAATGAAGTTAGTTATAATGCCTGAAAATACTGTAAAATAATAAAGTACTTTTATGTACATTAAAAATAAAATCATATTTATTCATCCTGTTATACATTTTTTTGCAGTGAAGTTAAATGTAACGATAATTTTACAAAATAAATTTGTGTATGTAAATTTTAAATCTGAGTTTGTATAAAAGCATATCTTTAAGTAGAGCTGTCTTACTTCTCAACTGTCCAGATTTTCGCAGAATGTCCAGATTAATTACCTCATAATCTTGGTCTGTTAGTCATAAAATGTGTGGCTTTCTGGCAAATCACTAGGATGATCTGAGGAATGAAGTCACTAAATAATGAGATAACATTTGAGTTTCAGATTTCACATCCGTCAGGAAATGCATGTCAACACAAATTCTATTATTCTAGCAACTTTCTAAGTTTATAAGAACAATTTTTAAATTATGTCCCTATTCTTGGGCCTTTGTCCCCCATTATGTCAGGTTTTGTCCAGATTTCTTGCAGTAAGAGGTTGAGAGGTATGACAGTGGTAATAAGATGAAATAGTCTTCACTTTTGTCTCCAAAAGCTATGAACATTAAGCACATGGCTGGTCTGCATAAATGTTTTTAGAGCTGCTTACTGGCCATGGTTCAGATGTAGAAATTTCCATGCTTTGCAGTGTAAATGGAGAGGTCATCAAATGGATTCGGAATTAATCAATCATGGCTGGTAAAGAAAAGTCAGAGATGTAGTTGACAGGTACTTCCTCGGTCACTACCGCACACTCTGTTGGATACACTCACATTTCTTTGTCTGGAGCATCATAGGCTGAAAACCAGCACTGTCAAATATGCAGCCATTCCCTTTTCTGCAGTTTCCCAGCACACTGTAGGTCAAGAGAGCAGTATGCCAGAAAAAGTTTTTTTTTTTTTTTTTTTTTTTTTTTTTTTATTATTATGGCAGGGAAGCATTTTGCCTTTTTAGATGCTATTTCTTTATATCCCAGAAAAAAAAGAGGAATGAAAAGTCAGAAGCAAGTATAATTAGCAGTTGACATTACATTTAGTGTATTATGTTCATATATAATCCTTGGATGCTTATGAAATGTGAGTTGTATTGGATATTTACAGACTAGATAGCTTAATGAAGACTCAAGACAGACCGAGGACAGGGGAAGTAGTCACCCCTGCCTGATTCCATTTGATTATGGAGAACTCTGAGACTTGGTTCTGTTTGTCTTGTTTGCAGCAATGTGGTGTTTTTGTGGTATAGCCCATATTAAAGCTTTGATGCATTCATGAAAGATTCCTCTAAGCAGCATTTTCTTGTTGCTTTTAAAGTATCATGTTCATAAGATTGCTAATGTAGTGTTACTGAATACCTTTGGAGCAAATATCTGTTGCACGGGGTGTTGAAATATCACTTTTATTGCTTTTATTTTGAGAGAAAGCATTTGATGTGAAAGTGTTTTAAAGCTTTTGAATTACTGGGATTAAATGACAATTCATAATGGTGGGACCTCTCACACCTTTCTTATAAATCTGCTAGCAGTGTCAAAGTCTGTAAATATTTTTAATAGCATTTGTAGGTTTTGCTTCTGCTAATATTGAGGAAGTTTTCTCCTCAGGTTGTAGTCTGTACTTTTTCCCTGTTTGTTTTCTCCTCTGAGTATTTAATTACATTTTGTCAACTGGGTTAGACCTGCTATGTAGAGACCATTTTAACACTCCCTAACTGATACTACCAAAACATAGTCTCCACATTTCTTCCCCCCCCCTCACTTCTGTATGCCTCTCATTTTGACCAACATTCAGCACTCTAAATAGACGTTTGGCTTTTCCCGGTTTGGGATCGCCACAGTGGAACTCCGCTCTGCTCATAATTGACAGTGGATTTTTACGGTGCCGATTTGCCAGCCCGACACCCAACCTTCAAAGAGGGCACGCCCATTTATGCTCGCACCTACCTGCATGCCTTTAACTTCACCCAAACTGAACTGTGCTTTAACAAGATACCTAGATTTGCATGATGACAATAAATCCTATAATTGCTTGTCCTTAAAGCAGCTTAAGTGGCAAGAAACCTAACACTACCTTTCCATAACACGGTAACTGCACAAAGCATAATCTGCAGAGTTCAAAACTGCCCTGCCTTACTGATCTTAGTCCCTACTTTCCAAACAGATCTCTTCACTCAATCGACCAACTCATATTGGCCATTGGCAAACCACAAAATTTTGCTGGCCATTCCTTATGCTCCACCTATGTCTCTAAAATGTGGAATTCTGTTCCCATCACCATTAGAGAACAGCTAAACTTACAAGAATTAAAATTCTTCTAAAACATTTTCCAACTCATGGCTTTATTTAACCTGTACCTTACACTCCTTGCCAGTAGTTTTTCTCTCCACTATACAAGAGCATTCTCATCCCTCCCTCTACAACAGTTTTGCACGCTTATCTTCCTTTACCTATCAGTCCATCCATTCACCCTTGCCAGAATCTTACTGGTGATGGCTTGTTATTGAAGCTGTTTAGATATCAATATACACCATACTTCTGTCTTTCATAATGAATTACAGTTAAGATAAGCAGATCTGATAAACTATCGTTTGACTTTCCTTATTGTGTATTGTAACTGATAACTTTTGGTATGTGTAATATCTAAACTGTTACTTTTGTTTCTAATTAGATGCATTTATATGTAGGGGTTTTCTCCCCAAGACTCAACTGAAAAATAGTCTGTTAAAGCCCAGTCAGGCTTTCCTGCTAAATAAAAATAAATAAAGGATCCCTAGGATATAGTTACAGGATGCACAAAACATAACTGATAGCTGCATAATTAGTTTTTGTGACATAAACCTGATACAGTCTTGCATGTAAGATCTGGCAGTTATATTGTCTTAGAAAAACTAGTGATTTTGCTAAGCAGCAGTTAATATTAGATAAAAAAAAAACTGTAAGATATAAGGCCTAAAAAAGAAACTAAGATATAAGGCCTAAAAAAAAACATAACATGTATGAACGCCTTAAATTAGATGTTGATAATCAGTCAAACAAAACTCGACACGTCACTCCGCGGCTAAAATAACCTGTATCAATGAAAGGAGTATGTGTGATAAAGAAACTGAGGTACACGTTTGGGTAGAAAGCTATAAAACAGATGTGCCAAGCATCACAAAAACCTGGGTCAAACCTGATATAGAAGATTAATAAATTCTGTCTGCTGGACCTAGTGTGTTTAGATAGTCAAAAAGATCTGGAAGACTTTTAAAATACTTCATTTCAGCCTAGAGCAGATGACAGAATATCTCAACATGTAGTAATTTTTAAATAGTGACATTAAAAAGTGAATTCATATAAAGTACTTTGCATAGATGCTATATGCCGACCCCTAAACACCACTTCAAATAATATTAAACCCTTAGAAAATACTTGGAAAATAGTTTGTCATAGTTAATTTATACTATAAGAAATGATATACTCCCAAGTCAGCATCAGTATTGACTGGCCCAAACCCCCCACAACTCATTCACCAAAGCAAACCACCATTGATCTTTTTGGTGCTGTCCATCTGAAACTATAAAAACTGTGTGAATTGACAAGGCATCTGGAAAACTGTGTACTTTTCCGGATAATAACAAATACTGTCAGTAACGAGTGCTGTCAGTATAGTCGATATACCACCTGGCACCATAAGTGACCATTACCCCCATGTATTTAATCAGGAGTCAAGACTAAAATATCTAAAGTAATGTCACACAGATGGGTCCATTAAAAAAAGCCATTTTGAAAATCTGTATCAAATTCTCTCCTAAAAGTTTTAACTAGAGTCTAATCAAAACCCTACACATAGGTAATGCAGTTAAGTATTTCATCCACACCTTCCAAAATGTTCTGAACTCAGTTGCTTCTTTACAAAAAAAAGAAAGTAAATGCAAATTCTGCACCCTAGTTAACATCAGAAACAAAGCAAATAATGACTGAGAGGTAGTTTGGTAGGGCTGAAAAAAATCAACAGTATAAAAGCAACAATATTATAGAACTCTGAACACAGATTAACTATAAACTAAAATAGGTAAATTAACACGCTGCAGTTATCACACAATACAAACCCAAAGTAATTGTATAGTGTTAGGAACAGCTCACTTAAATTGGACGAAAAGAATAACTGCATCCAGTACAAGATGAATTACACTGCAGAACTGTTGTAGAATGAACGTCCATTCCACTAAAGCCGCTACCAGAGTAAATGTACAGCACCCTATTATAACAAAACTTGAAGTAAACACAATTGTGCTTCATCTAACCTACATCTTATCTTGTCTTGGTCAATTACATCAAAAAAACTTTTTTTAAAATAAAACCAGCCTTCTTAGGGACAAAATATCTACACAGTACAGCAGAAGCTGTAACATCTCATACTAATACTTATTAACAGGTCAGAGAAGGAAATTAACGTACCTAAACTATGGAAGATTTTGTATACGATTCCAGTTCATAATGGTGGACTGTCTCTTGCCTTTTCAAACAGGCCCATAGCCATATTACCTCACCTCTCATGGGTATTGGAAAAGTTGTTATGCATTCATAAACATATAGTAGGTCACGTAAGTTGGTGACAGCAAACTGATTTTTTTTTTTTTTTCCCCTAATATCCTGGCCATAACATTGAAACTACATTATTTAGTTTTATGAACAATATCCCAAAAAACATGGTAAGTAGATGGCTTAGTTCTTTCTATATTTGTCTAAAGCCTTCAGTACCACCTCATATCATCTTCCATTAAGTGTATTAGCCTAACAGTATAAGGTGGTTAAACAGTGGAGAACTTTTCAAAGTGTTAAGTGGCAGGATGCCTATTGGACTGCCACAAGACTTCATTCTCAGACCACTACTGTTTACCACATTTATAAATGCTATGCTTACAGTAATAGACAAAGGTATAGTAGATGTTCATCGTGTTACCCTGCTGCAGTCATCACACTTGGGTTATCCTGTCGTCAGGCGATCCCGCAGTCGGCCGGAATTCCAAAGTCTTGGTTCGGTGTCTGTTGCTGTCGCCTCTTCCGTGACGTCAGTGCGCCAGGGGTATATATAATGCAACCGATGCCATTTTCTTCAGTCTTTCTTGTCACGCAGTGCCCGAAGCAGAAGCAGTTCGCAAGTGCCGGTCTGCTGACTCCTGAGATTTTCGAATTCGAATTTCAGACCAAAGTCTTCTATAAAGCTAAGTACCCCATTGGAGAAACTTTTCTTGCCTTAGACCGATGTCAGAAAAAGTTAACAATTGTATTTCTTGTGGGAAGCAAATACCTCATAAGGATTTTCATTCTTATTGCATACCTTGCCTAGGCCCAGACCACGACGTCACTTCTTGTCGGTTTTGTGCTAGGTTTAATAAGCGTACTATTAAAAGACGCTTTGATTTCGCACGACACTACTTCGGTAGGACATTTAACTACAACATGCCGTCGGAGCAACCGACTACCGGCGTGCACAAAACGCAGGGATAAGGACAGGCAGCCCAGGCCTAAGCCAGATTCCGAGGCCTCGGCTGATCCGGGCTCCGGTTCTCCGGTCCTCAGTGAGGCTCCAACGCAGCCCCTGACTACCACAGATCTGGAACCCGAGACCGCTATGGAAATTTTGACGGAATGTACCAGGCCGACGCAGCCTTTTACTTCAGGCCCTTCCAACGACTTTACTTCAACAGACATCAGTGCTACAGAAACGCCATCAGTGTCTGAAGGCGTTTTCAGACTGACGACTCTCACCATTAAAACGTTTTCTAAGTCGAAGACTCCTCCTAAAACTAAAAGGACTGCACTTCGGTCTCCTGTTCAAGGCCCTATGCCTAAGAAACAGATGCTCAAAATGGCTGAAGATTTGATTTCTTTAATCAGGGGTTCACAGCCCCCTCCTGACAAAAGGCCTAGACAGGAGGAAGATTTTGCTTCCTCTGAGCAAATGTCCATTTCTTCAGACTCCTCTGAGGACCAAGACTATTCCTTCTCTCCTTATGAAGATTCTGATGCTGAGGACTCCATTCCCTCAGCTTCTCCTCCTGAAGACTACTCCTTTGGGGAAACTTTACACACTGAGGGAACATTTTCACTGGAAAGGTCAAGACTACTCTGATTCAAAGAAAAGTTTCAGAGAGTTTCTTTTACTCCCCCAACACAGACCACTTGCCATCCCACCAGTTTTGGACATTGTGGATGATGTCTATTTAGAATCCAGTTTCAACCCAGACTCTCTACCTCCTGCTCCGGCTAAGCCTGACAGATACTACAGAGTGCCTGATTCCCATAAATTTCTTTACAAAAGCTCAGTAGCTGACCCAGAGACTATCTCCCAGGGTCCCAAGGGGGCTAAGGCTTCTATACCTTCTGAGAGGGATTCCAGAGCACTAGACAGGTGGGGGAAAAAGGTTTACACCTCAGCCACACTAGCTATGAGAGCACTGAATTGTCAATTTCATATGCTAAAGTATCAGCAATTTCTAATCTCTCAGTTAAAGCAAAGAATAACCACTCTCCCTCAACAATCTGAATTGAAAGAAGTACAGGATCTGTTGCACGCCACTGAGCAGGTGGGCAAACATACCTTACAATGTGGGTTTGATTCTTTGGAGGCCTCCTGCAGAGCAGCTGTCACTGGGTCTGTTATACGTAGGCATGCTTGGTTAAAGGAACAAACTCTGCCTGATCATGTTAAAGCAAAACTACTAGATGCTCCCTTACAGCAGGATGTTTTTTTGGAGTTAAAGCAGAAGAAGTTTTAAAGAAAATGGAAGATAAGGCAAAATCTATGCAGACAGTCAAAGATTTCCTACAAGTACAACCCCTCGCTTCAGCAGAAACTGGCCAACAAAAATTGGTCCTTTCCAGCCACTGACAGACCGCAGAGGGGTAAATACAGACGCCCAAGGGGCAGAGGACAACCACAAGCCCAGTATAAACCTCGCCAATGGGGCACTACAACACAGAAGGGAGGAGAAGACAGGTCTCAATCCACCAGAAGGCAAACTCAATGACTTGCACCTCATCTGGCCAAGCAATACTCTCTTGGCAGCCCCCTTGGGGGGAAAACTCGCACTTTTTGCAGACAACTGGCAGACAGTCACAAAGGACAAATGGATCCTAGACATAATTTTACAAGGATACAGATTCCACTTTCACACCTTGCCAATGAAAAGAGGAATGCCAAACCTGCCACAAAATCAATGGGCAGAGGGACAAAAGCAAATTACAGCTCTCATGGACATGAGAGCCATTCAACTGGTACCTACTCGAGAGCAAGGCCAAGGATTTTACTCAAGACTCTTTCTAGTGCCCAGAAAGGACAATGCCTGGAGACCAATTCTGGACCTTTCAATTTTAAACACTTACAAGTACCCAAATTCAAGATGCTAACACTACACCAGCTACTTCCCATGTTGGGCAAGGAAGCATGGCTAGTAACGTTGGACCTCAAGGAGGCATACCTGCATGTCCCTATCGGACAAAGTTGCAGAAGATACCTCAGTTTCATTGCAGGTTCAACCCATTACCAATTCTCTGCACTGCCCTTTGGCTTATCTACTGCGCCCAGAGTTTTCACAAAATGCCTGGCACCAGTAATTGCATACTGCAGACAAAGAGGAATTCAAATATATCCATACCTGGACAACTGCCTCATCCAAGCAGAAAGCAAAGACATTCTCTTACATCATCTGGCCTTTGTAAAGCATCTACTAAACTGCCTGGGGTACACAGTAAACGAAAAGAAGTCAAAACTAGTACCCTCACAAAAAATGACATTCCTGGGTGCCAGCTTGAATACAACGGCCCAGAAGGCTTACCTTACGCCAGACAAGCTACTGACTCAATATTTCAAGACAATGGCAACAAAGACCCAATCAACTGCAAGAAAAATTCTGCAGGCTTTGGGCTTCATGGCATCTTGCATACTAATAATACCATTTGCAAAGCTGCATATGAGGAAATTGCAGTGGTACCTAAAAAGCATATGGTCTCAACATAGCCACAGCTTGGACACAATGATATCTCTCATTCCCTGCCTACAACAGGAATTTCTATGGTGGTCACAGGCATGTCACCTCAACAAGGGTCAACCTTTCACCTTGCCCCCACCCAGGCAGACTATCATAACAGATTCTTCAGACTACGCCTGGGGGGCACATATGGCAGGGCAATACATTCAAGGCCTATGGACTGCAGATCAAAGAAATCTGCACATAAATCAAAAAGAGATGCTAGCTGTACAGAAAGCTCTGACAGCCTTCAAGGATCTATTACATCCAGGACAACTTGCAATAAAGACGGACAACACCACAGTAATGGGGTACATAAACAAACAAGGGGTACACATTCCTACCCTTTATGCAGGCAAGCAATGATCTTATGGAACACCGCTCTGGCCTACCAAGTCCAGTTACAAGCTCAATTCCTGCCAGGACAGAAGAACACATTGGCAGATGACCTCAGCAGAAACATCAAAGATCCCCACGAGTGGAAACTAGATCCACAAATATTTGCAATGATAATTCAAAAATGGGGCCTTCCAAACATAGACCTGTTTGCCAGTCCTCAAAACTACCAACTGACAAAATTTTGTACAAGGACATTCCACCATCAAGCTTGGAAAGTGGACTCTCTCTCTTTCATTTGGAAAAACCTGACAGCATATGCCTTCCCTCCATTACCTCTCCTCACAAAGGTTCTTTTGAAGGTCAAAAAGGAGAGACCACAACTGATTCTCATAGCCCCAGACTGGCCATGCCAGCACTGGTACCCGCTATTGAAAAATATGGCCCACAGCCCACCATGGATATTGCCTCAAATACCCCATTTGCTCACACAACAAAACAGATTCTTCACAGCCAGCTCAAAACTTTAAATCTGGCTGCATGGCAAATCAACTAAACATCCAACCAGGTCCTCTTTCACAAGCAGTTCTGGATGTTATTCTGGAAGTCAGGAGGCCAAGCACCAGGAAGGCTTATTCGGACAAATGGAAAAGGTTTTGTGCCTGGAACCAAGCTAAAGGCCAAGACACAATTCAGCCTCACATGCCTCACATTCTACAGTATTTAGCTGAGATGTTGCACAAAGGACTTACTTTTTCCTCATTTAAAATCCATGCTTCAGCTATTTCAGCTCACTACAACATGGATCCACCTTTATTTTCACATCCTCTTCTAAGGCAGTTCCTCAGAGGGGCAAAAAACATTAGACCACCTAGGAGAGCTCCTACACCAACATGGGACCTCAACTTTGTTCTGGAAAAACTAACACTACCTCCCTTTGAACCAGCTTTCTCTACAGATCTTCAGTTCCTATCATGGAAGACTGCCCTGTTCCTGGCAATAACTTCAGCTAGGAGAGTCTCAGAGCTACAGGCACTAATGGCAGTGGAACCTTTCCTCATTTTTCATCAAGACAGAGTTTCTCTACAAACTAATCCTTCCTTTATGCCTAAGGTGGTTTCCAGGGTAGCTTTAAATCAAACCATCCACTTACCCACCTTCTTCCCCAATCCACAGAACAAAGGTGAGAGACTCCTGCATTCCTTGGATATTCACAGGCAGCTTCGTTACTACTTGGACAAAACTAAGGCTTGCAGAAAAACTGACCAGCTCTTTGTATCCTATGCTACAGCTTCTCAAGGGAAGGCTATATCTAAGCAAACCATTTCTAAATGGATAGGTCATTGCATACGTTTCTGCTATACCCATCATGGGAAACCAGTTCCTGCTACCATTAGATCCCACTCTACCAGGGCAACAGCTACCTCTACAGCCTTTCTCAGGGGGATTCCAACCAAGGAAATTTTAGAAGCTGCAACTTGGAGTTCAGTACACACCTTTACCAAACACTATCACTTACCTCTTTACTCTGTCCAGGGCAGGCTTTGCCACTGCAGTTCTGCAGGGCCTTATTGCCTCCACTAACCCTCTATGATACTTCCCCCCTACCTTAGCTTTGGGATTCAACCCAAGTCTGATGACTGCAGCAGGGTAACACGATGAACATAGTACAGTTTTGTACCTACCATAAATGTAGATGTTCGAGTGTTCACCCTGCTGCAGTCCAGGTTACCCTCCCTCCATCCCCTCTGATCTACTGGCAAAATCTCTTCTATGCCTTACTGATGTATTTGCTTATAGCTGAAGGGATTTTGTGTTTGTGCAGTGTTCACTCCATTTGGTACTAATTCTGACCACCTTTTTGGGGGCACCTGACATCTGGGGCAAGAAAAACTGAAGAAAATGGCGTCGGTTGCATTATATATACCCCTGGCGCACTGACGTCCGGGAAGAGGCGACAGCAACTGACGCCAGACCAAGACTTTGGAATTCCGGCTGACTGTGGGACCGCCTGACGACAGGATAACCCAAGTGTGATGACTGCAGCAGGGTGAACACTCGAACATCTACATTTATGGTAGGTACAAAACTGTACTTTCATTGTACAGCTGGTTCAACCCCTAAGCACAGCAGATAGTCTGGACCAACTTTACAAAATATAACACAAATATCCATTAGTAAACTAGAAGTATGGCTAGCTGACTGCCATCTACTACTCAATGTCAAAAATTCTGAACTGATCCTCCTTAGAAGTTACACCTCTGTCTTCAAACCTAGCAGCTTACATCATTAAATAAAGCTTTGTTTTTATGGATTTGTTTCAGTTCGATAAATGGATAAGTGAACTGGTTACCAGACCATTTTCAGTCTTAGCATGAGTCCAGGTGGCAATGAGTACAATACAGTGAGCATTATAATACAACAAATGTAATACAGGGAATATGAATCAACACTGAGTGTAACAGAACATGCACACATTCAGTGAATTCATTTGTGTAGGAGTTGACTTGGAATATATCTAATTCAGAAGTGGTTAAAATAATTAGGAATGAAAAAAAAACAATGAATAGAGAAGAAAATAGGAATATAAATACAATCAGGAGGGCATACTGTAAGAGAGTAGGTTCTGAGAAGGCACTGAATGTTGTAAGAATGGTATAAAGACTGAATAGCCATTATTGAAGACGCAAGAGTTTGTTTTTTTAAAAGAGGGCAAATGTTGATTCCTTACCTTATATTTGTTTAGTGGTTTCAAATTGCAGGATGAAGTTTGGAAGAAGCTCTTTCACCTATGGTTGTTTTTAAGGTGAGACTCATCAATGCTGTCGAAGAATTGGATAAGCTCCAATTTATCTAGGGAAGAAAATGAATTATTGCAGAAATTAACAGGGGACCCTAGTATTAGAGTAATTAAACCGGATAAAGGTGGGGGGGGGGACCATTATGATGGATCAGGTATACTATGAAGCCAAAATGTTGGAAATTTTAGAGAATGAAGAGAGATATATAAGATCATCAATAAATGAAATAAATCTAGGCATCAAAAAAATTTTTGTTGCACTTAATGATCTATTATTAGAAGGAGTAGCACATATAGGTACTTATATGTGGAAAAACCAAAAGTACCGAATATATTTGGAATACCAAAGGTTCATAAGAATGTGGAAAACCCACCTATGAGGCCGATAGTATCATCAGAAGGTTCTATTACAGCCCCTATGGCTAAATGGTTAGATGTGAAGTTAAAGGAAGTAATGAATGAGGGAGTTGGTATAGTGAAAGACTCGTGGGATTTATTGCAGAATTTGAAGAACGAATTGTTTGATAAAAACATAACCTTCATTACAATTGACATTGTAGACCTTTTTTCCTCTATCCCTTATAAGGAGGGGTTAGAGTGGTTTGAGGAGGTCTTGATAAATTATGGAAAATTTGCTCATAATGATTTTTATTTGGCTCTGACCTTAATGGAGTTGGTGTTGAATAATAATTTCCTGCACTACGAAGGGGAGTTTTTTAAACAGATTAAGGGGGTGGCAATGGGGGCGAGATGCACCCCTATTTATGCAAACATTATCTTGTCAGCTTGGGAAAATAAATACATAATAAATTCTGAATATAAACATTGCTGGAAGCTTTATAAACGCTTCCTAGACGATATGCGTTTTCTATGGGTGGGTTCTGACACAGAGTTTACAGCTTTTTTTGATCACATCTCCCAATCTACTGACTTTCTCAATTTTACATTTGTAAAGGATAAGGAAAAGCTTAAATACTTGGACATTTTTGTAGGAAAGGGTGAGAATGAATTCTTCTCTAAGGTGTACAGGAAGGAAAGCTACTCTAACTCATTTTTGGCATATAACAGCGCCCACTCTCATCATCAGAAGAAGGGCATAATAAAAGGCCAGTTTGTGAGGGGTAGCCGAATGACTTCAAGAGAAGTAGATTTTGGTGAAGAATGTAAAAGGTTGTGCAATATGTTTTTAGCCCGAGGTTATCCCATTAAGTTAATACAGGAAATTGAAGATGAAGTAAAGAAAGGGAGGCGGAGTAAATTTCAGCCTATACTAGGGAGAGATGATTGGCAAAAGAACAAAGGTAATAAAGACAAGTATGAAGAGAATAATAACTTTGTACTTGATTATAGTGGAGAAGCAGCTAAAATTAGAAGCTTACTTGAGAGTGAATGGCAAAAATTTGGGGAGATTTCTGATTTAAGTTCGTTGTTTGAACACCCCCTAAAATGTACGTACAGGAAAGGGAAAGGTCTCAAAAATTTTTTTGAGGGCAAAACTAGAAGTATTAGAATGAAGGAAGGTAAAAAGGGCACATATAAATGTGGAAGTTGTTCTCAATGTCCATTTATATGTGCTAAGGACACAATATATGTTAAAATTAGAGACATTGTGATTCAAAGTAGGCAGTTTGCAAACTGCCAGACTAGTGGGATAGTATATTTGGCCTTGTGTATAAAATGTGATTCATTTTATGTTGTTAAGTCTGAGAGAAAGTTAAGAAATAGGATTTATGAGCATAATTATGATATGAGAATAAACAAAATAAGCAATGCTCTTTATAGACATAAACTGAAATGTGTTGAGGCTATTTTTTCTTTCTTTGTACTTGAGGTAGTAACAAAAGATGTGAGAGGGGGACCTTGGGAGAACACAATTGAATATAGGGAGCTATTATGGCAGCTGCATTTAGAGGCTAATAAGCCACCAGGGCTTAACGACACTTTGTCTCTTGGCCCAGTTTTGAAAATGAGGGCAGCAAAGTTATGAGTTTAATTAAAATCTCTTTCAGAGTATAATTAAATTTGAGTGAATTAAAGTTTTTCCCTTTGTAATATATTTAATTTATAGAATGTGAGAATGTTTGTATTATGTATATTATGCCAGTTCAAACTGTTTGTATATCATAGCCCTCGGGCAGATAGCCTAGTATGAACCTATGAACCTATTTGACCAATGGATGGGAGATCGCAGATACACCCCAGGGGTTACCTCAGTGTCACTGCTCGACAGAGGCACAGCAAAATAATGGGCATAGTTTCTCCAAACTAAAGGGGTGGCGTAAGCCACAAAACTATGGGCTAGGCTTATAAATGCCCTCGGGCAGATAGCCTAGTATGAACCTATGAACCTAAGTATATTAGTATTTTTTAAAAAAAGTTTTTTTAGGTTGAAATTTTATATATCCACCAGTAGATGGTGCTGTTAAAGCATGTTTTGTTCTGTTTAATGCATTTCTCAATGAATTTGATAAAATAATCTATTTAATTAGTTAATAATAAAGATATTAATATTTAGTGTATGAAATAAATAAATGAATTTTTAAGTTATTTTAAAATTAATTATGTTTTTAGGTACATTAGTTTATATATGTGAAGATTTGGAGGATATACTCTTAACTTGTTGTTTAATGAAATTAGATAAGTATTTAATTGATTAATGTGTAATCAATTAAGCTAAAAGATCTGTGTGTATATATATATATATATATAGATATATATGGAATTTTACTTGTCATGATTATTCATTTGCATCCGATGAAGTGGAGTAAACGAAAACGCAAGTGTGGAGACATAGCGTTTATGTGCTTGGTGTTTTAGAGATTCGATTTGTTTGCTTGTCTGGAGCTATCTGTTGTTTGTTGGATTTGAATTAAAGAAAAGGAAAAAGAACATTTTGGTCTTTATTTCCTCCGCTTGTACTTGAACTTTGGTGAGTCTTGTTTTTGTGCTTGCCTCCTTTTGGACTGTGAAGTGAGACTCATCAATGTAATTAATTGGATGCTCTGTTTTGGGATATATTTGTTGCGTGATGGGAAGCTTTGTATTCAAAGATGGGCAGTGTCCTTCTTGGGTGATTTTTTTGAAAAGCAGGGTGCTAACGAGAAAGGTTGCCCCACTATATATTGGCTGCCAATTGAACCATTTTAGGATGTCACAGACTTGAATCTTGGCATTTACGAGCAGGGTAAATCTTTTTATTTTGTTTTTAGTTAACTGTATTTTTCTTTTTTTTTTTTTAAGATAGAATGCAGTGATAATATAGCAGGCCTTATTCTAACTTTTACTGAAAAAGTGAGTGAAACTATAATATTAGGAGTCCTCATAAATCAAAACTTGACATTTGCCAGGCACATCAATTATGCTGTCTCCAAAACCAACCAGAAACTTGGTGCACTTTACAAATATAAGCATTATCTAACAGAAGAAACACAATTTAATATAAGAGATGTACTTCCAGAAGTCTTAGTCTTAAAGCCCCTTTACACAAATTTGAATAGACTTAAAACAGAAATGCTAAATTTACTGCAGCTGGAACATAAAATCAGTCACTGTACAGCAGTACAAAGAGTTTGATGGCTACAACTCAAAAACACTATCTGTACTTAACTAACTTAACTTAACATCTTGTACAAGCCAAAAAATTGTCAGACAATAGTCAACCATATGCAAAGATAAAACCCACCCAGACAACTCTGATCACAAATCAAAATCAAATGCTTACAACTAAATCTAACAAATATGTGACAGTTCTTTATATTCAGTACCTGTAACTAAACCAGAACTCCATCCTTTCAGAAATAAGTTCTGAACCTATCCTCAACCTTTTCTTGAAAAAAAAAGAAAGAAATGCCTAACGTCTTAATTGGGGCTGCATATATAAAGGTCCTTCATTGCTTTCAACTAAAAAATGAAGTGAGTACTAGGTAAGTACTCATATACTAAATCTATACCTTGCACACATTAAATACTATGTAAAAGGTATGCATAAGTAATAATAAGTTAGTACCTGGAAATGTTGCCACACTAATTATGTACACAGATACAAACTTTATACCTTACAGACATCAACAAATACTTAACTTCTCTGTCATCTCTCTAATAGCTGCAAAGGTTATGCATTAACCGAGCATCCTGTATGAAACTGTACTGTAACATAAATTTCCCATGATCCACAGTCAGTTATGTGCATGTACGTGTGTCTTTGTGTGTGTGTCGATATAGTACACACACACACACACACGTTTATTGTATCTTCTGCATGCTACAAGATGCATCACAGTGTACTACTGCTGCATAGTACATTTATTAATAGAACATGCTGTTATATAGGAATAAAAATGTCTCAATCTTTTGTTCAATGTTTAGTGTTTCCTGGTTCTCTTTCTTTATGGAGCTTTACTACCTAGTCTCTGCTAAAAAGAAACTTTTGGCATATTGGACTATTCTGGTTAACAAATGGAAGTAAAGAAAGCAGTACAAATGGAGTCTTGCAGTAGAAACAGAAGGCTTCACTGGCTGTCAGACACATTCTGAGTAAAGCTTACATCTAGTATATTGTCTGAAAGAGTTAGTTCAAGGGGGCAGCTACATCCGTTATAAGCAACTGAGAAGTATAGTATAACAGAGTTGGAAGGAGGATGGGGAAGAGAACAGATGCCAGCTGACAAAGGGTGAGAATAATGGAGAATTGTTCGGGTTTAGGTAGAAGTTTTTTTTTTTTTTCCAAGTGTAAGAGTCAGAGAAGTATATTCACTGTGAATGTAATTAAACCTAGGCATGATTAGCAGTAGGCAGGTGAAGAGAATGTAATATGAGAAATGTAAGTTAATGCCAAATGACCCTTAGAAAGGTCCAGTGCCATATTTTAGTTAGCAACAGAAGTCCAGCTATGACAAAAGAAAGACACAATGTCTATATGCAGGAACAAGAATCACTCAGCATTAAACCCAATACCATTTTCCTAGATGATTTAAACTATTCAGCTATAGAATAAGAAACCTACACCACCACTAGTACGCAGAGATTCCTGGACTTTGTCAACATAAATGCCCCAGAAAAATTAGAGTAATATCTTGGATCTTGTCCTTACTAATATAGGAGCAGCTTGCACCATTCCTTGCATATCTTCATCACTTCTTAAGTCTGACCACAAAGAGTCTCTTTCGAAATAAAACTGAAACCAGAGAGCCATTCCACCCAAGGTACCTTTAGAAATTTCTTTAAGGCAAGCTATCTACTCCGAAGTAATACATTGGCAAGTTTCATATCCCCACCAAACCCAGTTAACTCCACTGAATATGCAGAAATGTACACCACCAACCTGTACCAACATGTAAAGAGCTACGTAGATGCAGCTGTCCCCCCTTAGGAACAAGTGCAGGGTAAACCCCAGAAACCCTAAAAGCTAAGTAAACTGGAAATAAATCCCTTTTATCACCCACTGGTTTGCCAGTCAATGCACAAGTAGGATGCAGATAATCAAAATAGGAGAAGTTATCTCCACAGAGAGACCAGTCACCAGTGGAGTCTGGGACCTCTCTTGTTTTGCATCTACTTTTCTGAAGTAAAAGCCAATACCAAAGGGCTGTGGTGACTAAGTTTGCAGATGACTGCAAGATATAAGGAGCCATTGAATCCCCAAATGGGTTAGCCATCCTGCAGGAAGGCGTCACTCAAATAACTGGTGCCAAAATCATGGACCGAAACTAAATGCCAAAAAATGCATTATGCTATCCTTTGAGAAGTCCTCTAACCCAAGGAACTTCCACATTGACAATACACCCATAAGAGTTGACCCATTTGTTCGGGATTTGGGAACTAATATAGGCAGTTTTGGCCAACATGTCTGTTGTAAGAAAGTCCTTCTGTATTGCACCAGCTTATAAACAAAGGGATTGTGTCTAGATGTAGGGATATAGGGATGTCATTGTCTCCCTTTACTCAGCCCTCATTAGTCCAGTCATTAAATATAACACCCTTTTTGCTATGTATCTGTCCAGAGATATGCAACAACTGGAGTGCCCACATAGATGGATACCTTACTAAAAGGATACAAGGCCTAAACAGCATGTCCTACATGGACCGACAAAAAAAAAAAAAAAAAAAAAAAAAAAAAAAAAAAGCCTTGTCACTATACTCTGTAGCCTACAGACTGCTAAGAGGTGACCTGTGTCTGATATACAAGGCATCCTCTGACCCATTACTTATGGACTTACTGCTCATTCAGCAAGCAAATGTCATCAGAAATACTCTGTCCAGGGATCTAAACCTCTTTTGCAACATCAACAGGACAATTTAGAGGGACAGGTATATCTCACAGAGGATACCACTGCAGAGGAACAGACTCCCCAGCCACATAAAACAAGGCTCCTCCCTGTCCATATTCAAATGCAGCTTAGATCTATGGATGGGAAACAGAAAACTTTTCCCAGGGCTGCCCCCATACTACTGATGGACAGAGGCAGATTCTAAATGCTTTATCCCATGCATGGGTCTCCTCAAATTATTTATAGTATGATCCCATTATTGTCATAAGGGTAATATATAATTATCACTCACGGGATATGTAAGGCCAGTCTATAACCAAACAGAGAATAGGTTATTTCAAGCATAAAAATGGAAATTGGCTAGGCTTAAAATGGCCTGCAAGGACAGCTAGTCTAGTAATTACAAATGAACCTATGCTATAATAGAGTCAGAGTGAGTTCAGCAGTAAGTAAACTGTGCAGTTCTTGAATGCAGCTTGGGAAAGTGATAGCTCTGGTATGGGGTGGTAGAGTATTTTACAGTGTAGGGCAGTAGCAGACATTTGGGACTTTTTCACCAGGTCTGGAATTGGCTTTGTGTCCAGTGGCACCACAGTAACCTTGGATGGGGTATACCAGTATCTTATAAATCTGAGCTTTCTATGTATGCATTTTTGAGGGAAGAACACTTTGGCAGTATGCATTTCCAATTTGTAGAGTATTCCAGCATAGGGGTTTGAGGGCAGATATGTGACTGGTAGAGGATATGGGGCAGTGGTACATTTAGTGATCTTACTCTTAGGTAGCTGTCAATTTTTCATTTGTGCTTGGTGGCATTTCCAGTAGCTATTAATCGTGTAGCTTTGGCATTAGAAGTGTTTCTGGAGATCTTGATTCACTCCGTACAGTGCAGCCAATTTTTATTAGCCTCTTTGATGGCTCCAGCAGAAAGGATCTTGAAATGTATTTTATTTTCTACAGTATGATCTGTGAACCTCCATGATTTAACAGTTTCTGATGGACCAGATGTCCATAATATCTGAGCTGATAACAGGAGGTCTAATATCCATAGCAGCAAAACTAAAGCTGTGGGCATCAGGACTGTTTGACAGACAACACTTTCCTTGACTGCTGAGCAACCTCTTCCTTAGATTTTTATCTTTTTGTGGCCTGAGCTTTTAGGATCTGGGCAGTAGTGTATATATTACAAGTTAACAAGGTGCAGTAGATCACTTCAGATCTATCTTTTTCTTTTTTCTTTCTTCAACTTCACATCTCTTGTTTTTGAATGTTTGCAGAAACTTTTTAGACTAGATCCAGTTTTTCTCTTTTTTTGGGCTTAGATCATGCCTTAGTACCTAAAATGGGATGCTAGTTCCGTATATGTGCTTGTTGGAGCAGGCATATTGTCCTGAAGACTCCCACAACATATAAAGGTGTTCTCTTTGTCTGTGAAGTATCACCAATCAGACTGTCAGAATTTGCAAGCAACATGCTAAATGTTATTTAGTGTATCAATCTTTATCTCCAAGGCACTCGGGTGCACCCTCTGGCTCTTCTTCTCCTAAGCCCCTAAGCAATTGTATACAGCAGGGGGGTATTCCTTCACATTTTAAAAAGGGAAACCACCATAATTTTGAAGTGCAAATAATGTGATTCCTTCCTTTTCTTGATCTGCAAAAATGAATGAACCTGCATAGAAGATTTTGGATAGACTTTGAAAATTGGTATTCTTGACAGACTGCAGGGGGCCACAGTCCACTTGATGGTGGACAGCTTTAGTACAAGGACTGATGTTCCCACTCTGGAGGCAGTCAGGGGCTATCACCCCCCCCCCCCCCCACACCGGTTTACATGGAATGCCATCACAATAGAAAGGTTGATTAAGGACAGTAATAGTGAAAGGGTACAAGATCCCCTTCCACACACAAAGTCTCAGAATTGTTTGCTTGCCCAAGGACCCACACCATTAAGAATTTCCTACTGGGAAATAGGTGCTCAGCCTTCTTGCAGTGTAAAATCTCACCAGACCAGAAAGGGTTATTATTTTATTGGAGGTTCTTGTTTGTCCCCTGAAAGAAACAGGACCTCGGGCATGTTTTAGATTTAACCAATTTAAGTAGCTTTAATCCCTGAAGAAATCTCTTGCATCGTGACAATGCTTTCATTCCTTTCCTGTCTCTTAGAAGAAGACTGGATCTCTAGGTTGCCTACGTACACAGCAAGATTCTAAAGGAGGAATGTCCACTTCTTGGTAGGGACCAATCATTTCTAATTTTGAATACATTCAGTTTCACCTCATCGTCTCGGGTATTCACCAAATGCATGTCCATGGTAGCAGCTCACAAGAGACTACAGCAACAAAATCTTCCCATACCTAAGCAACTAGCTCCTAGCTGCTGTGTTGTTTAAATTTTAACAGTCTCCATGGAGTAATCTAGATGTTTTACTCTTATCTATTATAGCGAACCCTGTGAAATCGCAGCTTACCCTCATTCAGTGGCTGCAATTTAGGCACCATTTATGATGAGGTACATGTAATAGTGGATCATATATACTCCCTGGAGACATGGAATCGGTGAAGCATAAATGTTTTGCTGTCCTATTTCTAAATATAATAGAAATTATCCTTCTAAGCAGGGACTTTGCTACCAGAGGCAATGTTTTAAAAAAAAAAAAAAAAAAAGGCGTTAAGGTGAAAAAGAAAAGTTGTTAATATGAAGATGGTGAGAGACAAGGGGGCCCATAGGACTCAACCTTCAATAAGGAGTGAATATGATTGCACTAGCCTCCTGCATCTCCATCCTTAAAACCTTCAAATTCCATCCTTAACCCCTGCACCCCCATTATTCCATTTAGTTACCAAGATGGGAGAGGGGGTTGATGTCCTTCAAGAATGCAACTGCAGTCCTTACATATGGGTTGTCCTGCCTCAGGCAGCCCTTCGGTCGGCCGGATTCCAAAGTCTGGGTCCGGCGTCGGCTGATGTCGGCTCCTACCTGACGTCAGAGCGGCCAGGGTATAAAAGCATCAGCCGACGCCATCTTCTTCAGTCTTTCTTGCCGCACGGTGCCCTAAGCAGAAGCAGTTCGCAAGTGCCGGTCGGCCAGCTCCTGTGTTTTCAGATACCGAAGTCATCAAAAAGCTAAGTACCCCGTTGGGGAACCTTTTCTTGCCTCAGCCGATGTCAGATAAAACTGCAAAAGTTAATAATTGCTTGTCTTGTGGTAAACAAATACCTCATAAGGACTTCCATTCTTACTGCCTTCCCTGCCTCGGCCCAGACCACGTCGTCTCGGCCTGTGCTGCCTGTGCTTGCTTCAATAAGCGCACACTTAGGCGCTGGGCAGAATTTGCTGTAGACTTTTTTGGAGAAAATTTCTGCTATATCATGCCGTCGGAACCACCGACCGCACATACTTCCAAAAAACGGAAAGACCGGAACCGACATCCGTGGCCCGCAACTTCCACTGACACCACGCTAAAGCCTACCGTGAGTGCATCATCTCTTCGGAGGCGGTAATTCAACCGCTCCAGGCCGATGACACCGTTTTACCGCTCACTTCGGTACCGGAGGCTACCCCGGTGCCAGTTGTTGATTTACCCCCTGAAATCGAAGCCCAATTTTTGCCTGACACCATACCGGTGGACAAAGTTACTCCAGCATGTGGGGCAGCAAGGCCTCCTGTGCCTATGTCCATTAAGGCCTACACACATGCTAAGGCTGCCAGCCAGGCTAAGTCTCACCCTCCTAAATCTTTTCCACAGGTTTCAACTTCTGATAAAATGATCATGACTTTAGCTGCAGATCTAATTTCTTTAATCAGGGGCTCTCAGGCTCATCCAGACAGAGGTTCTCGGCCGCCTTCAGACAAAAGGCCTAGGGTTGAGCAGGTGGATACTCTTTCCTCAGAGGAGGCCTCTGGTGAGTCAGACCATTAAGATTCCCAGGAAGAATCTTTCCCGGCCTACGAGGATTCGGATGCTGATGAATCCATTCCCTCTGCCTCTCCTCCTGAGGATATTTCTTTCGGGGAGATTCTCCACTCCATGAGAGAGCATTTTCAGTGGCAGGGCCAGGATTTCTCCGACTCCAGGAAAAGGCTTCGGACTTTCCTTAAGTTACCCCAGCACAGGCCTTTAGCTATACCCCCAGTGTTAGATGTATTGGATGATGTGTTCTCGGACTCCAGTACTTCTCCTGATTCTCTCCCCCCTGCTCCGGTCAAGCCGGACAGATATTACAGGGTTCCTGAAACTCATAAACATCTCTTTAAGGCACACTCTGTTGATCTAGAAACTATTTCTCAGGGGCCCAAAGGAGTGGCCACCTCCACGGCCAAAAATCCTTTGCCCGCAGACAGGGAATCTAGGTCCCTGGAGAGGTGGGGTAAAAAAGTTTATACTTCATCCACCCTTGCCATGAGGGCACTTAACTGTCTTTTTCATATGTTTCAGTATCAGGATTTCTTGATGGATGATTTACAAAAAAAATTAGCCTCTCCTGAGCCTTTAGATAGAAAGGCCTTGCAGGATTTGGTACATAATACTCAGCAGATTAGCAATCATTTTCTTCAGTGTGGTTATGATGCATTGGAAGCTTCATGTAGGTCAGCTATGACAGGGGCCGTCATACGTAGACATGCTTGGTTGAAAGAACAGACATTGCCAGATCATGTTAAAATAAAGCTTCTAGATGCACCTCTGGAAAAAGATAAGCTATTTGGTGCTAATGCACAGGGTGTGTTGAAATCAATAGAGGAAAAGGCTAAATCAGTACAAACAGTCAAAGATTTCCTCCAGGTTCAGCCACCAAGGTTCAGCAGGAATTGGCCTTCAAAGAATTGGTCCTTTCCAGATACTGACAAGTTCCAAAGGGGAAAAAACAGGCGTGCTCGAGGTAGAGGGCAATACCGAGGCTCCTACAGGGGCCGCCAATGGCAACCAACAAATCAGAGAAGTGGCGCTGCTCCACAGATACAACCACAATGACTTGACTTGACACCGCCTACCAAGGCTCAAAGAGAAGCACCTTTAGGTGGAAAATTATCCTTATTTTCAAAAAATTGGCACATTTTTACAAAGGACAAATGGATTTTGGACATAATAGACAAAGGTTACAGGTTTCACTTCCATACCTTACCAGCAAGACAAGGCATGCCAAACCTGCCACACAATCAAAGGGCAGAGGCACTCTTACAAGTTTTAAAGCTACTACAAATCAAAGCAATAGAAAAGGTTCCTCCTCAGGAACAAGGCCAGGGATTCTACTCAAGACTGTTCCTTGTTCCAAGAAAAGAAAAGCAGTGGAGACCTATACTAGACTTGTCCGCTCTAAATACTTTTCTCATTGTGCCAAAATTCAAAATGCTGATGTTACAGCAACTCCTTCCCATGCTGGGCAAGGGGTCTTGGCTGGTTACTCTGGACCTCAAGGAGGCATACCTGCATGTCCCAATCAGACACAGCTGCAGAAGATACCTCAGATTTCTTGCAGGGCCAGAGCATTATCAATTCTCAGCATTGCCTTTTGGCTTATCTACTGCGCCCAGAGTATTCACGAAATGCCTGGCATCAGTAATTGCGCACTGCAGACTCCAGGGGATACAAATATACCCATACCTGGACGACTGCCTTATTCAAGCGGACAGCAAGCAAACCTTGATAAGAAACTTGGACTATGTCATTCATCTACTGCAGGCTTTGGGATACACAGTCAACATTCAAAAATCAAGACCACTGCCATCCCAACAAATAGTTTTTCTAGGAGCCAAACTGGACACAGATTCACAAATGGCTTTCCTCACAGAAGAAAAACAAGAACAATTACCAGTTTACTTCAGAAGCCTAGCAAAGCACACCCAGATGACTGCAAGGAAGATCCTGCAGGCCCTGGGTTACATGGCATCTTGCATTCTTCTGATTCCACTGGCAAGACTACACATGAGAAAACTACAATGGTACCTAAAAAGTTTATGGTCTCAACACCGCCACAACTTAGAAGCAACTATTCCACTCATTCCATGTCTACAAAAGGAATTTTTGTGGTGGGCACAAGCAAGCCTGCTAAACAAAGGCATGTCCTTCAGCAAACCTCAAGCAAGCCAAACCATTACAACAGATGCCTCATGTCATGGATGGGGGGCGCACATGGAGGGCAGATGCATTCAAGGGCAATGGGCTCCCCGGGAATTGCAGCTGCACATCAATCAAAAAGAGATGTTGGCAGTGATTCATGCAATCGAGGCCTTCGGAAAATTTCTTCAGCAAGGTCATCTGTTAATAAGGACAGACAACACCACTGTTATGTGGTACATACCCCCTCTGCAGGCTAACAATGACTCTTTGGGAAAAGTCCCTGAAACTGAACATACAGTTGCAATCCCAGTTTGTTCCAGGCAAGGACAATGTTCTGGCGGACAGTCTAAGCAGAAACATTATGGATCCGCACGAATGGATGTTGCATCCAGACATTTTTTCACAAATAACTCATGCATGGGGAAGGCCAGACATAGATCTCTTTGCCTCACACCTCAATCATCATCTGAAGAAGTTTTGCTCAAGGACACACCATCCTCAAGCCTGGAGAATGGATGCTCTCTCCTTCAGCTGGAATTCTCTAACAATCTATGCGTTCCACCTCTACCATTAATGACCAAGGTGTTACTGAAGATCAAAGCAGAACAACCGAAGGGCATTTTGATAGCTCCAGACTGGCCGAGGCAGCACTGGTATCCATTACTAAGAAGCATAACTTGCACCAAGCCCGTGGCCCCTGCCTCAGTGGCCTCTGCTTATAACTCAGCACAATTACAGGACTGTTCATCCCAACTTGCAAACATTGCAACTGACAGCTTGGAGGGTTCCATGATTTCTCCAAATATTTCTCTCTCCAAAAAAGTTCAAGAGATCTTACTGGAAGCATGCAGGCCTTCCACCAGAAAAGCTTATTCAGCCAAATGGAAGAGATTCAACATCTGGAATGCCAACAGGGGTCAGGATGCATCAGTAATGAGCATCCCACAGATACTAGAATACTTGGCAGAAATGCTTCACAATGGCCTTTCATATTCTTCCATAAAAATACACGCTTCAGCAATTTCAGCAAAATACAACTGTGATCCACCTGTGTTTTCACATCCTTTGCTAAGACAGTTTCTAAGAGGGATAAAGAATATCAAACCTCCAAGGAAACCACCAGTGCCTGCATGGGACCTCAACTTCGTCTTGGAAAAATTAACCCTTCCACCTTTTGAGCCAGCAGCATCTTCAGAATTGCAATTTCTCTCCTGGAAAACAGTTTTCCTGTTGGCAATTACTTCAGCAAGAAGAGTCTGAGATACAGGCCCTCATGGCAGTACCTCCATTTCTCATTTTCCATCAGGACAGAGTCTCTTTAAGAACCAATCCTTCATTCATGCCAAAGGTGATATCCAGGGTTTCTCTAAATCAAGCAATTCACCTGCCTACTTTCTTTCCCAATCCTCAAAATAAAGGAGAAAAGCTTCTGCACACTTGGGACATACACAGACAATTGCGCTACTACTTGGACAGAACAAAGGCCAACAGAAAGTCAGACCAACTATTTGTAGCCTACGCAGCTGGAGTACAAGGAAAGGCAATTTCCAAGCAAACCATTTCAAAATGGATTGGAAACTGCATCAGATTCTGCTACTCTTTCCATGGAAAAGGTGTGCCAGCCAATATCAGGCCACACTCCACCAGAGCTACAGCCACCTCCACAGCCTTTCTACGAGGGGTGGCTACAAAGGACATTCTAGAAGCTGCTACATGGAGCTCCGTGCATACATTTTCCAAGCATTACAACCTGCCTTTATATTCCAGATTCCGAGCAGGCTTTGCTTCGGCAGTCCTGCAGGGCATTTTTAGCTACACCATCCTTATCTTAGATCCTACCACCCCCAGCTTGGCTATGGTATTCAACCCATATGTAAGGACTGCAGTTGCATTCTTGAAGGACATAGTACAGTTTTGTACCTACCATAAATGTAGATGTCCGATAGATATGCAACTGCAGTCAGGTTTTCCCTCCTACCCCTCTGTTATTCTCTTTTTTGGGTCCACTCCCCCTTTCTCAAATTAACTGGGGATATCTGTTATGGTGTATCTGTTTATTACTGTTGTGCATGTCTGGATTTTTTATCCATTCTCAAAATTTAGCCTTCCTTGGAGGGCACCTGGCATCTGGGGCAAGAAACACTGAAGAAGATGGCGTCTGCTGATGCTCTTATACCCTGGCCGCTCTGACATCAGGTAGGAGCCGACATCAGCCGACGCCGGACCCAGACTTTGGAATCCGGCCGACCGAAGGGCTGCCTGAGGCAGGACAACCCATATGTAAGGACTGCAGTTGCATATCTATCGGACATCTACATTTATGGTAGGTACAAAACTGTACTTTGGCCCCTTCCAACCAACAGTGGTTAATTATAAACTAGGAAAAATTGGTTCTGTAAATTAGTAACACAGGATGCAGTTTCATGGGCATGCCTTGCAAAAGGAGTTAAACATTAGTGTTAGTAGAGTAGAGAAAAGTGGTAGGTCCCATATTAACTGAAGTGCTGGTCCTGTCATCCCATGAAAAGACAGGCCATGGATACCCAGTTTAGATCTTTTAGAACTAAACAAATTAGTAAAATTGCCAACATTCAAGATACTGACTGCAGGTATTTGTTTCTCTACTAAACCTTCGGGAACTCCGTGTTACTCTGAACCCTAAGTTTGCATATCCATTTATAGAGGGCACAGTATCTGATGTTTGCGGCAAGGTACCGCCATTATCAGTTTACATCCTTGTTCTTTGATGTAGCTTTTGTACCCAGAATTTTCACTGAACGTTGGTCCCCAGTGATAGCACACTGCAGGTCCAATGGCATCCATTTTTGTACATACATGGATGACTTGTTTGATACAGGCAGTCCCAAGGTGGTGCAGAGGGCTGTGAACCACACCGCCTTACTCAGTCTGACCATTCTGGGTTTATTGTTAAACAGAAATCCAACGTGTACCCAAACTAAAAAAAAAAAATGTTTTCCTGGGGGCACTGTTCGATACAAGCACCAACAAGGCCTACCCTCTATGAGAAGGTGGAATATCTGACTGGGTTTCCATGCCATTAACTGGAAGAGGGCAAACTAAAGGTCAGTGCTGGGATACATGGCATCTAATATTTGTCAATTCCCATATCTAAACTACACATGGAAAATAGAGTGGTTCCGCAGAAACACATTACCAGTAGGAATAACTGCTGGAAGTTGCCATCCCAGTGTTAACCTTGTGTAAGGACAGAATTAATATGTTGAGTACAACTGAAGGAAAGTGAGGGGAGTTTCATTCTGGCAGCTAGTGCCCAATCAAATCCTGATCACAGTTGATCAAACCTAGTTTTCTGTAGCCCATTTATTTAACCTTAACTTGCAGGATACCTGAAGTCCTACCTAACAAAAACTACACATAAACATCAAGGAGACAATGGTAGCAATTGATGTTCTGAAGGCTTTATAAGATGTTTGTATGCCTGGGACCAAATAACAGTAGTGTTTGTTGCAAATAATTAAACAAAGGGGCACATATTCTTTTGACAGGTTGGCCATGTGGACTTAGAACCAGGCCATGCAGTCAAATACATCCTTAACAGTCACCTGTATACTAACTCAAGAATGTTATGTTAGTTGAAGTTAAGCAAAACAACTGCTTAGCCAAGCAAATGGATACTGCACCGGGAGATATTCCTAGATCTGACAGTCAGATGCATGTTCCCAGAGTTGGGCTTGTTTACTTCTCCAGCCAAAATGCACTTGAAAAAAATCTGCTCCGGGGCATCTCGCAAGTTGGTTTGTTCAGTAACTGCCTTTTCCTTAATTGTTTATGATATTTCTCAAGTACCTATGATATTTCTCAAGTACCTTGCTCCCCAGGGTGATCTAGAAGATTAAGAAGGAAAGGCCAGGAATGATTCCCGTAGCCCCTTTCTAGCCAGTGCAGTACTAGTCCCATACCGCTCGACTTCTTAGCACAAGAAGTCTGGGCAAAGTCTAAAATAATGAGCGGCAAAAGCTTAAAAATAATGGCAGATTTTAAATATTGCTCTTATGAACTTAGAAAGTTGCCATAATAACAGGATTTGTATTTTCATGCATTTTATGAAGGATATGCAGTCTGAAACTCAAATGTATGTCATTATTAGTGACCTCAATCCTCAGAGATTTACAAGAAAACCACACATTTTATGAGGAATAGACCAAATTTTATATTGCAAAAATCTTGACAGTTAAGAAGCAGTACTAGTGTTCTCCCATCATTTAGATGGCAAGGGAGGAACCTTTGCTTCTGCATTTTACCTTCTGACATAGTGCAGGGGCTTTCAGATGCAGTCTAGTCAGACTGCACTGAACCTTGCAGCTTGGAGGAAATGACTTAATACTCTTTGTGCACCGTTACTTAAAGGACATGCTGGAAATTATCAGTGAGGCTAGGAGGGCAGGTACAAGAAAACTATACCTAGCAAAATGGAAGAGATTTTCCCTCTTCCACCAAAGGAGTAACTATCTCTTTACCCTTTAATTTCTCCACATCTTTTGGGTTTCGGTTTCTAATACCATGACGGGAGTGGACCCCATTCCTAAGTCAAAGTATGATTAAATTTCAGGAAATTAGTATTGTTTCAATCTTTGTCAGCCAGAAGTGCTCTTCGCAGCACCCGCAATGTGCCCAGTAATGACTCCTCCTGCAATTTGGTTGGAGTTACATGTATTGGTAGCATATCTAAATACGATTGTAGATTCCTTTTTATAAGGCCCCGTTGCTCCTGTTGCTATTGAAACTGTCTGGATATCTTTCTTCCACATTGCTGTTGCTTCTGCCAGCAAATTCTGATATTTTATGACTGTGTCTCTCTGTACACAAGACACTGTAGTCACTGGGTGTAGCAATTTCAATGATCAGTGCTACTTTTGTTTTCTTTTCAGGGACAACTATATCAGGACCACTGTGCACTAGTGGATGTGTCTATGGTCTTTCTGTATCTCTCAGCTATTCTGTTAGGCCTAGATTGCACTTCACTGAAAGTACATTTATGTATAGTATTTGTCTGAAAGTACATTTATGTATAGTATTTGTCTGCTGGTAGATCCACATCGAATTCTTGACATGAAACAAAACATTCCTATTTGCCAGAAGTTACCAGAGCTTCTGGACTTCATGTACAAAAACAGCCTTATCTTGTATTCCACAAAGACAAGGTGACCTTGTACTAATCCCTCATTCTTGCCTAAGGTGGTTACATAATGAATTGTTAACCAGTTTATGCAACTTCCTTTTTTTTTTATTGCTTTATGCCTCTGAACAAGGGAGAGCGAATGTTGCACTCACTGGACACCCACAGACAACTGAAGTATTATCTGGCCAGAACCAATTCTGTAAGGAAAATGATAACAACTATGTGTCTCTCTTACTAAGCAGGCTAGCTGTATCTAAGCAGATTATCTCCATCTGGATATCACATTGCATCAGATTTTGTTGCAGTACCAATGGGAAGTTTCTACAGGAAAGGAACATGCCTCATTCCTGTAAGGACACAGCAATCGGTACTTTTTTTTTTAAGTGATCGTAGTCTAATAAGTCACAGAAGTGGCCACCTGGCCCTGGTTCACACCTTCTAAAAATACTACAGGTTGGAATTGGCCTCCAGAGCAAGAGAAGCTTTCGCCTTTCCTTCTATGAAGGGCACAGCCTCCCCTTCTATGCAGTATTCCCCTTTCCTTCTCCTTTTGATTGATGAATAGTTTGGCCTTCCGTACAGTCATGACTATAAAAGTAATTGACACAAAGAACATAGTATAATTGTGTAGGCAACTTGCCTGAATAGCAGATTTTCAAGTTTGGTCACTCTTGTAGTCCTGGTTTCTTCTGTGTTTCTCCTCTCTGGTGTAGGATAATGAGGGCTGGGGTGGGTACATGACTCCCATCCTCCTTATGTTCACAGCTGTTTGTATTCTCCCTTGTTCCTCTCTCCTGGTCTCAGACCACTGCCCCTGTTCACTCGGGTGCTAAGAGCTGAAATTTAGGCTAGCACTATTGCAAAGGGGGTGTGAAAGAAGTAAAAGTGTGACAGGAGGATATCATCTGTACGCTAAGATATGAAGTCGCTCGAGGTGGGTGCCAGATGGGAAAATCAGGTCCAGTGTCAGACCTTGGCCTGCAGAACAGTTATCTATATTATGACTGCAGCAGCAGCCACATTCAAACATTCACTACTGTAGTAGGATAAATTGCCTGTATAACTATACATGTTAAGTTGTCAAACTCGCCTTCATTCTTGCTGGATGGGTTCGGAGCCGATCCTCGGCTCCGACTCGGCACTTGCTAAGCTCGAGAGCTAATTTTACCAGCTCGAGGCAACCCTATATCCCATGATGCAAGGCGTGACTACCCAGATCTCGTTTGCCGCTTCGCGAAGAGGTCTCCTTTTACCAGCTCAGGTAAAGTTTTAGTATTTTTATACTAAAGTCCAGTCAAAAAATTTTCCATTTTCCTAATTTCCTTTCTTAAGAGTTAGTGTTAACTAATATCTATCTATCTTGCCCTATATTCCCTTTCTCCTTTATATAGGGATAGTTTTTCCTCCCTTCAGGCCTTAAGCCTCCCTTCCATTATTTTTCTGTCAGGAAGTGTGGGTGTGTTTTTCAGTTTTCCCTATTTTTATTAGATAACTGTGTGACTGGTGTGTGTCTGGTTTTTGTGTTTGGCATACCATGTCAAAAGAAGTAAAGGTCTCAGGCTTCAAGAAGTGTGACTCGTGCTGTCAGAAAATGTCTCTGACAGACGGTCACACTTCTTGTGTGTACTGCCTGGGGCCTCTACACCTGCAGGACTCCTGTGCTATTTGTTACTCCTTCAGCCAGAGAGTCCTGCAGGAATGTAGGAACAAACTGATCCTACGTGGCTTGTTGAAGCCAGAGAGCTCCCCGACCAAGACTGGGTCGGGCAAGCCCTCTAAGCCACCTAAACCCCCGGCTTTGACTTCTAAGCCTTCGGCCGTGGCTTCGACTCCTTCGGAGTCGAGATCGGCTGCGGCTGGAGCCGATCTTTCTATCTCTGAGATGGTGGTATCGGTGCCAGCTGGCTCCGATACACTTGCACCGATGTCGATGTGTGCTCCGGCCGGAGCCGACGTATCTTTGACTAAGGTTGGTGCTGATAAGCTGTCGGCTCCAGCTGGAACCGAAGGGTCTTTGGCTCCAATGGCTCCTTCCAAGAGGAGATCTCGGTCCCCTTCCCTGGAGTCGATTCGCTCGGCTCCGGGATCTCCTCTACTTTTGGAGTGGAGCCATCGGAGCCGATCTTTAAGGTCTTCCAGGCTGTCAGACCATGACTTGGAGAGGGTGGTAAGTAGACTGCTGAAGTCGCAGGCACTGGCCCAGATGCTCCATAGCCCGTCTCAGCAGACTACCGTTATCCCTCATCCCCCTGAAATTCCTCCTCTGACTCTCCTTCAGAGTTCGGAGCCGGAGCTTCTCGGAACGTTGACCATGGGTGCGCCGGAGCAGATACCTCCCCTGTCGGCTCTGTCGTCTTCGACTCCGATTTCCTCCATGAGACCTTCCTTGGAGGGATCCGGTCGTCGAGTCTCCCTTGTCGGCTCCGAGGGGGCGAGTGGCATCGGACCCTTGTCCGACCCCGCTCTTCCTCTTGGAGCTTCGGCATTGGTGAGCTCGGCACCGACATCAGCCTTGGAGCCTTCTCTTTCGGTGGGACCGGGGATTCCTGTTTCTTCGGAGCGGGAGTCTTCTGGCCTCCCTGGAAGGGGAGCCTTTGAGGTGATGAGGAGTGTTCTAGCCCCGGAGCTGAGTCAACTGTCAGTTCCATTAGCTCCTCCCTCTTCAGTGCCTGTAGATGTCTCTTCCCATTCTCTTGCTCACGGACCCAGAGATCCATCGCCCCAGGTTTCCCCATTGGGAAGAACTTCCTCTTCCGAGGTTTCTCCTGATCCTTCGGGAGAGCCCACGCGTAAGAGGACGTGCAAGAGGAAGCACACAGACTCCCCCGAGTCTACGACATCAGATACCGACTTAGACGAGTCGGAGGGTTCCCCACGGTCCCCCTCTGAGGATGTCTCCTTTTCAGACATCCTGGAACTCCTTAAGCAGAGGGGGAACTGGCCTAACTGGCCTTCCATTAACCCCTCCGAGGATGAGTCGGTATACCTGGAGGCTTTTGGATCTCGACCCTCTACCTCCTGGGTGTCTCCGCCTTTCGACCCGCTCATGGAAGTGGTGGCTCGAAAGGCATGGGCGGCCCCGGATTCTGTGGAACCAGTCCCCAGGAGACCTTCTAAATTCATCACGGCCCCCGCAGACAAACAGTTTCTCACCAAGGGTGTCTCTGTTGATGCCATGGTGGTGGCGGCTGCCACCAAGAAGGAACTTGCCGATCCTTCTGTACCTGTCCGTCCTCCTAACAAGGACTCTAGGACCATGGATAGGTACGGTAAGCAGATGTTTTCTTCAGCGACCTTCGCTATGCGTTCGCTGAACTATCTCTGTCACTTTACCCGGCTTCAGAGAGATATTCTCAAGGAACTAGGTGAGGTAGTTCAGGATCCGTCAGCTGCTGGGGCTCAAGAAAAGATTGCCTCACAGCTCGGAATCCTAAGTTCTATAACTAACTCCTCCATGCGGCTCATTTCTTATGCAGCCGATGGGGCGAGTAGAGCCGCAGGCACAGGAGTGGCACTTAGGCGTCAATCCTGGATGCGGCTTTGTAATTTTGCAGACCCCTTTAAGGCGTCCTTCACTAATACTTTGTTCGGACCTCAGGTGAAGGACACATTGACCAGGTGTGAGCAAGATGGCAAGACTCTTTCTGCTGTAGGAGTCCATTTCTCCACCCCTTCAAGACCCTATCCTAAAGGTCAGAATGGAGGGAAAATGTGGTTCCGTAAATCTCAGGGAGTCACGCTGGACGCACGTGGTCAGTTTACCCCCAGAGGCAGAGGGGGTAATAACAATAGACGCTGCCCTAGGGGCAGAGGGGGTCCGCAGAATCAGGGTAGCAGAGCCTCTCTCTGATAAACCCTTCCAGCACCCCTGAGGTGTTGCCTGACTGTCCACCCTTGGAGGCAGTCGGGGGAAGATTGTCGCTGTACTCAACAGCCTGGTGTTCCCTTTCTCAAGACAAATGGGTACAGTCGATCATATCCGAGGGTTACAATATCCCTTTCGTGAGATATCCTGTTCCTCATCAATCCCTCCCGGACGTTTCACCCGGTCTAAGGGAGTTGGCAAAGCTGGAGGTATCAAAGCTCCTAGCAAAAAGAGCCATCCAACTAGTGCCAGCAGACCAAGTAGGATCCGGAATCTACTCAAGATTCTTTTTGGTTCCCAAAAAGACGGGAGATTGGAGACCAATTTTAGACCTCAGCAAACTAAACAAGTTTGTCAAAAAGGCAAGGTTCCGGATGGTCACGCTTCAGTCCATTCTACCCTTTTGGGCAAGGACAACTGGATGTGCTCAATAGACCTTCAGGATGCGTACTATCACATAAAAATTCACAGGCGCTCCAGAAGGTTTCTCCGCTTTCGGCTGGGGACCAGTCATTTTCAATTCAGAGCCCTGCCCTTTGGTCTCACTACAGCCCCAGAGTGTTTACCAAATGTATGGCAGTGGTCACGGCTCACCTGAGACGTCAAGGATTCCAGGTGTTTCCGTATCTAGATGACTGGCTCCTCTCTGCCACCACCAGGCATCAACTGCTCAAGGCCAGAGACTACACTCTTCACACCTGCAACCAATTGGGGATTTCTATAAACTTCGAAAAATCTTCACTGTCGCCTTGCCAATCTATTACCTTTATAGGCGCAGAATTAGACACTGTCGGGATGTCAGCAAGACTCACAAACCAAAGCATTCTGGACATCCAAAAGTATGTTCGGATCATACTACTCAGCAAAAAGATCAGGGCCAGATTTGTCCTGAAGGTGCTAGGTCTTATGGCTGCGGCCATCATACTGCTTTCTTTAGCTCACTTCCACATGCGCCTTCTGCAGTGGATGTTGTTCACCCAGTGGTCCTTCCAGCAGCTTCCCATGCGCCACGAGATCTTAGTGACGCAATCGTGCAAGAGTAACCTAACCTGGTGGATGTCTTCTCCGCAACTCCATTAGGGCCGACTATTTGTTCCCCCAGTCCCGGTTGCCACAGTCACTTCGGATGCCTCTCTGATCGGGTGGGGGGGGGCATTATCAGGGCAGGATGGTCCATGGGACTTGGCAACCCATAGAATACCATCTGCACATAAATGTCCTAGAGATGAGAGCAGTGCTTTTAACGTTGCAAGCCCTCAGCGACTTTCTTCCTTTAGGGACTATTGCAGTTCAGACGGACAACATGTCCGTAGTCTGGTATATCAACAAACAGGGCGGGACCAGGTCCTATCCACTGTGTCGAGAAGCTCTCAGTCTTTGGCAATGGGCAATCTCCTCTCATCGGTTTCTGATAGCAACGCATATCCCTGGAAAATCCAACCTCTTAGCGGACAGACTGAGCAGAGCTATTCTCATGCCACACGTGTGGTCTCCCAAACAATCAGTAGTGGACGAGATTTTTCAGAAGTGGGGCGTCCCTTGCTGCGACCTTTTTGCTACACCCCAAAACAGCAAATGCCCAGACTTCTTCTCCCTCTTTCCACTACCAGGCCATCCCCCCAGAGACGCTCTAACCCAGGATTGGCCCCGGGGACTTCTTTATGCCTTTCCTCCATTCCCGCTGATACCTCAAGTGATTCAGAAAGCTACCGTCTTGAGAGCCAAGTTGATTCTCATTGCCCCTTACTGGCCTCGACAAATTTGGTTTCCGTCCCTACATCGTCATCTCTTGGTTCAGCCTTGGCATCTGGATCCAATTCCAGATCTTCTGACCCACCATTCGGGTCATCTGCACCAGGCCATTCATTCTCTCAACCTCACTGCTTGGTTGCTTCACTTCCTTCCTTAGCCAGGCTCCCTATGATTTCTAATCCTGTGCGAGATATCATAGTAGCTTTTCTAAAGTCCTCTACCAGAAGGATTTATGCTAGCAAATGGCAGCGTTTTTCCTTCTGGGCAAAGTCCAGGGACATAGATCCCTTTACTGCTCCAGTGCAGTCAGTCTTGGACTTCCTAGCTGAGATTTTTCAGTCGGGTTCTTCTTCCTCTACAGCTAAAGTCAAGCTGGCAGCAATCTCAAATTTTCATGTTGGCTTAGCGGATCAAAACATAATGTCTCACAAGCTTTGCAAAGCCTTTCTTAGAGGGATTTTTCTCCTGAAACCTCCAATCAAAGATCCCCCTCCGCAATGGGACCTGAATTTAATGCTGGCATCCTTGATTCTGCCCCCCTTTGAACCAGCTACTACATGCTCATTAAAATTTCTTTCCTGGAAGACAATTTTTCTGGTTGCTGTTACTTCAGCCAGGAGGGTGTCTGAACTTCATGCTCTCTGTGTCCGTCCCCCATACTTAGTTTTCCACAAAGATAGAGTATCTTTAAGAACTAATCCATCCTTTTTGCCCAAGGTTGCTTCTCAGACGAATATTAACCAATCTATTGAATTGCCAGTTTTTTTCCCTAATTATTCTGACAGAGCAGAACAGAAACTTCATTGTTTGGATGTCCATCGCCAACTCGGATATTACTTGGACAGAACTAAACAATTCAGAAAATCTGATCAACTGTTTCTTTCTTATGCAGAAAACAGGAAGGGTCTTCCGGTCTCCAAGGTGACCTTATCCAGATGGCTGTCTTCTACCATTTCTCATGTTTATCTCCTTAGGGGCAAGCAACTGCCCTCGAAACCAAATGCACATTCTACCAGACGCCTAGCCACTTCTACAGCATTTCAGGATAGGCTACCTAGTGACACCATTTGTGCGGCAGCCACTTGGGCCACTCCTCACACCTTTGTCTCATTACAAATTGACACACCAAACTGGCGCCCAAGAGAAATCAGTCCAAAGAGCGGAAAATCCGCTACACTGTAAGTAAACAATTAGAGCTGACAACTTTCCAAAATGAGTTAGAACTGTCACTGAAGAACGATGGTTAAATCCAAATGACAGAAAGCGCAAAAAGTCCCTTTAACGCAGAATTTATTAATTATACAAGTTAAGCGTTTTCGCTGAAGCCACAGCTCCAGCTTCCTCAGAAGTACAACAAATTACAATCAAACAGCACTTTTAAAATGCGTACTATTCGCGGGCTTTTTTACTAGTAAAATTTAAAGGCATACTAGCCCTTCTTTTAAAATACATAACGCACCATCACTAGGTGCGCGATTTTAAATGAGAACCAGTGACAATAACTATCTTGCTTCTTTTAAGTTCTTAATGAGTAAATATAAGTGTTAACCAATTCATCATCCAGGTAGTATTAAAAACAACCATCTGAAGCAGCAATTCATTCCTGCATATGAAATATTGTAACCAATTAATTTCTACCTAAAACTTCAACAATAAACATGAATAAAAGTAAAAATAAAAACAAATGTAAAAATACAAAAAAAATACAAAAAAATAATAATAATATTAAAGTTCAATTTTCAATTGGTTTAATTACAATCAATTGTAATATAATGCGTACTAATTTTTGTGTGCTACACCCTAACCTAACCTTCTATTATATTAGTAAACAAACTATCCTCTAAAGTTAAACATACAAATACTACGCGTACATTTGCTTACTAATAGTGTGATGCTTAAAATTACCATGAACCAATGAATCATCACACATGCCCAAAACCAGGGTATAAGATTTACTACTCAACATATTACGCCTTAAGTAGTACTACGTGTACCTTAACTAAATGGACCATGTTTCCACGATAAAAAGGTTCCTTACAATTAAAACCATCTTGCCCATTTTGGATGCATCAACGTTTATAACTTTTTAATTTTAGTACACAAGCAATATTACAGTGTTCATTCAAACCCGGGAAAGAGAATGAATCCAATAATAGTTGCCACTCTAGTTCTCTATTTTCAAGAAACAATGAAATTGGACCACCTCTTTCCGATTTGAGAACTTGGTCTATAGCTAGGAACTGAAAACTGTGCCCAGCATGTTTATCTAAGTGTTTTGCTAGTGCGTTGATTTTGTTTTTCTTCCTCATAGCGTAAGTATGTTCGTACACCCTGTCACGCAATCTCCTATCAGATTTACCCACATAGAAGGCTGAACAACAAGTACAGGTAGCCAAATATACAATAGACCTCGAATCACAGTTCAATTTGTGTTTAATGTCAAATTTCTTATCACGTACTGTGAAAGAGTTAGTTACCCTTACTAAATGGCAGTATTTACAATTGCCACATTGAAAACAACCCTTATTCCTTAATGCCCAATCAGATGCTTTAGGTCTTTCCAAGATTGTTTTCAAGTTATGTCCCCTTCTATAAATGACCCTAGGTCTAAGTCCAAGTTTTTCTAAAAGTTGTTCATCATTGGTAATAAAATACCAGTTTTTGTAAAGGATAGACTCAATAGCTTTTGAGTCCAAGCTAAAACTGGTAATAAAACTATTCTCCACAATACCACTAGTAACATCCGACACGGGAGTGTTCGTGTTAACTAGACCATCGTCATTCATGCCTGTACCTAAGATGTCCACTGTAGTAGTTGTAACCCTTTGACCCTGCGATAAAAGGGGTGGGTACAAACCTGAATTTCTTTTGTTAGTAACCTCATCAAAAATTTCATTAAATAGCAGTACCGGGTACCCTCTATTGGTGAACATTTTCTTAAGAAGCTCACATTCATTCAAAAACAGATTCTCACTGCTACACATTCTAGAAGCTCGTATTATTTGTCCCTTAATAATAGCTTTCTTTTGTTTAAAGGGATGACTGCTTTTAAAATGTAGCAGTGAGTTGCAATAAGTGAGCTTTCTGTATATATTAGAATAAAATAGACCTTTTATGAAGTCCTTAGACAATTTAACGTCTAGATAATCAATTTCTGATTCAGAAAATTTGGATGTAAATTTTAGAAATTCAGTGGTACTATTAATTGTTGTTACAAAGTTTTCAGCCTGTGTGTTGTTACCATCAAACAATATAAAAATATTGTCCAAGTACCTAGTGTAGAATTTGATTGAACACATCAAATCGTTGTTGTTAAACAGAAAGTGCTTCTCCCAATACGCCATAAACAGGTTTGCAACGCAGGCGCCACAAGGGGACCCCATCGCAACACCCTGATTTTGCTTGTAATATTTCCCATTAAAGGTGAAATAATTTGAAGTTAATATAATATCAAGTAGTTGGGAGATGGTGTCAATTTCCTGCTTGGCAACTTGCAAATCTATTAATAAGAGGGTAATCCATTCTATTGCCTCAGTGTGTGGTATTGATGTATATAGATCAATAACATCAATGGTAAGCAAATTTAGTGTGTCTTTAAATTCTATACTTTGTATCTTTTCGAGGAAAGACCACGAGTCTTTACATATTTGAGTAAAATACTTCAAATGTTTACTCAAAATGCGGTCCACCAGTTGGGCACAAGGGTATGTAGAAGAAATACGGCTGTCAATAAGGGCTCGGAAAGGTGGGTTGAATAAGTCTTTATGCATCTTGGGAATGCCAAAAACTACAGATGAAGAACTGTATGCAGTGCCTTCCAAAATATTTTCCATTTTCTCGATATATTTAAAGTTATCAAGGATAACCAACCCACCACCCTTATCTGGTTTTAAAACCCTAACTGGGGCTTTACATAGTTCTTCCAAAGCGGACAGTTGCTCCTGTGTGGCATTATATTTTAAATTCCCATTTGCCAATACTCTTGAACAGGACAAAAATCTAAAGTCCAGTTCACAAATCTTTTCAAACAAGAACAAACCAGTATGTAAGGGGGGGTTAAAGGAACTAGCTAGTTTTAAGTTGTCATTATACGTAGCAGAACTATCATTGAACAATAATTTCAAGTTCAACTTTCTTACAAAACACTTTAAATCAATAAGTGTCTTTACCAGATTGCATCTTGATGACGGTACAAAGGAATACCCAAAGGCTAAAAGTTCAATCAAACTTGAAACTACTTCAAAAGTAGAAAAGTTATATATTATAAAGTCACCTTTAGAGTTCCTCAAAACTTTTAAGTCACCCAAGGGATTAGGCGGTTGAATCCCTAAATTTATTTCCGGTTGTTCCAGTTCTTCTTCGGAAATGAACGAGACTTCGTTTTCCCTAAAAAATGGTCACCAGGGTGACTGTCCCTTTGGTTATTGCTGTTGTAAGATTGATTACTTCTTGTGTTATGTATTTTAGGTCTAGTACTTTGTTCCTGTACGTTAGTTCCGCTACTGTTGTTCGTTTGATCTTGCGCTACTTCTTCATGTTCCCCCGAATAATTAGACACGTTATGGTCATCTTCCAACAAATTACTTTGAGGTGTGTTCATAGTGACCATTAACTTAGGGTAGGCTGAGTTATTAAGATAGCTCTGCCTGTCCCTATCTAGTTTTTTGTTTTTGTTTCCTTTATATTTTTCCAGTAATCCATCTATACTTGAAAAAATTCTAGAATAATCATATTTGTACCTGTCAAAGTACAAATTTTGTTTTAAATTAACATCCAAACTGTTGACTTCATCAATAAGTGCAGTAATTTGGATGTTATAATGTTTTATTAGTAGGTCTAGCAATTGGCTCCCCTGATTTTCAAAAAACAATGTCAAGTCTTTGCAAAAATCAATGCTGTTAAACAAATTAGTAGGACAAAAGGTAGAACGTAAGCCTTTTGGAATGATTTTTTCTTTTAAGCACTGCTGAAAATAAGCGACTTCAAGCTGAAGCTTTTTAAGTTTTAGCAGTTTCGAGTCAAGTGTCTTTAAAGAAATTGTAACATTAGTTTCATTGTTAGAAGTTTCCTGTAACCCCCTAGCCGGTTGCCCCTGGTCTGCACTGAATAACAAATTGCTTGTGTTGTGGATCCATACACCACAATTCGGGACTCCTATAAGGTAATGTGGAATTCGTCAATGGAAGTCCGTTACTTGATGCAACAAGTCTATTAACCGACACTTCACCCACAGATTGTGTTGCTGCTTGGCTGTTGGTTCGCTGCCCTGGTGGTATCAAAAATGAGCTCGCTTCCGAGCTTGTACCGTTTATTTCACCAAGCAGACTCATTTGAATCAAAGCCGGTGCAGCCGGCTGAGCATCCGTTGCGGAAGTACTGGTTCTCACACTAGCGTTGACCCGCTTATCAAGCGCGTCAAGTTTATTGTAAAAATTGTCCATTCTAGTAGTCAATGCACTAATTAAAGCTGCCAACTCGCTTGTTGCTTCTTTGCCATTATTGCTCCTTAACGTATTAAAGATCACCGGACTAACTGGACTCGTCGGGCTGCCGCTTGCCATACCAATGAAGACACTTATTGATTTAAAGTGTTTTGTAAGAAAGTTGAACTTGAAATTATTGTTCAATGATAGTTCTGCTACGTATAATGACAACTTAAAACTAGCTAGTTCCTTTAACCCCCCTTACATACTGGTTTGTTTTTGTTTGAAAAGATTTGTGAACTGGACTTTAGATTTTTGTCCTGTTCAAGAGTATTGGCAAATGGGAATTTAAAATATAATGCCACACAGGAGCAACTGTCCGCTTTGGAAGAACTATGTAAAGCCCCAGTTAGGGTTTTAAAACCAGATAAGGGTGGTGGGTTGGTTATCCTTGATAACTTTAAATATATCGAGAAAATGAAAAATATTTTGGAAGGCACTGCATACAGTTCTTCATCTTTGAATGAAATGAATATTTCATATAGTAGGAACAGAAGATATTTTAGGGACTTGCACATTAATGGGAGTATCAACTCGGACACTTATAACTACATTGATATTATTATGCCAAAAACACCTGTAGTTTTTGGCATTCCCAAGATGCATAAAGACTTATTCAACCCACCTTTCCGAGCCCTTATTGACAGCCGTATTTCTTCTACATACCCTTGTGCCCAACTGGTGGACCGCATTTTGAGTAAACATTTGAAGTATTTTACTCAAATATGTAAAGACTCGTGGTCTTTCCTCGAAAAGATACAAAGTATAGAATTTAAAGACACACTAAATTTGCTTACCATTGATGTTATTGATCTATATACATCAATACCACACACTGAGGCAATAGAATGGATTACCCTCTTATTAATAGATTTGCAAGTTGCCAAGCAGGAAATTGACACCATCTCCCAACTACTTGATATTATATTAACTTCAAATTATTTCACCTTTAATGGGAAATATTACAAGCAAAATCAGGGTGTTGCGATGGGGTCCCCTTGTGGCACCTGCGTTGCAAACCTGTTTATGGCGTATTGGGAGAAGCACTTTCTGTTTAACAACAACGATTTGATGTGTTCAATCAAATTCTACACTAGGTACTTGGACGATATTTTTATATTGTTTGATGGTAACAACACACAGGCTGAAAACTTTGTAACAACAATTAATAGTACCACTGAATTTCTAAAATTTACATCCAAATTTTCTGAATCAGAAATTGATTATCTAGACGTTAAATTGTCTAAGGACTTCATAAAAGGTCTATTTTATTCTAATATATACAGAAAGCCCACTTATTGCAACTCACTGCTACATTTTAAAAGCAGTCATCCCTTTAAACAAAAGAAAGCTATTATTAAGGGACAAATAATACGAGCTTCTAGAATGTGTAGCAGTGAGAATCTGTTTTGAATGAATGTGAGCTTCTTAAGAAAATGTTCACCAATAGAGGGTACCCGGTACTGCTATTTAATGAAATTTTTGATGAGGTTACTAACAAAAGAAATTCAGGTTTGTACCCACCCCTTTTATCGCAGGGTCAAAGGGTTACAACTACTACAGTGGACATCTTAGGTACAGGCATGAATGACGATGGTCTAGTTAACACGAACACTCCCGTGTCGGATGTTACTAGTGGTATTGTGGAGAGTAGTTTTATTACCAGTTTTAGCTTGGACTCAAAAGCTATTGAGTCTATCCTTTACAAAAACTGGTATTTTATTACCAATGATGAACAACTTTTAGAAAAACTTGGACTTAGACCTAGGGTCATTTATAGAAGGGGACATAACTTGAAAACAATCTTGGAAAGACCTAAAGCATCTGATTGGGCATTAAGGAATAAGGGTTGTTTTCAATGTGGCAATTGTAAATACTGCCATTTAGTAAGGGTAACTAACTCTTTCACAGTACGTGACAAGAAATTTGACATTAAACACAAATTGAACTGTGATTCGAGGTCTATTGTATATTTGGCTACCTGTACTTGTTGTTCAGCCTTCTATGTGGGTAAATCTGATAGGAGATTGCGTGACAGGGTGTACGAACATACTTACGCTATGAGGAAGAAAAACAAAATCAACGCACTATCAAAACACTTAGATAAACATGCTGGGCACAGTTTTCAGTTCCTAGCTATAGACCAAGTTCTCAAATCGGAAAGAGGTGGTCCAATTTCATTGTTTCTTGAAAATAGAGAACTAGAGTGGCAACTATTATTGGATTCATTCTCTTTCCCGGGTTTGAATGAACACTGTAATATTGCTTGTGTACTAAAATTAAAAAGTTATAAACGTTGATGCATCCAAAATGGGCAAGATGGTTTTAATTGTAAGGAACCTTTTTATCGTGGAAACATGGTCCATTTAGTTAAGGTACACGTAGTACTACTTAAGGCGTAATATGTTGAGTAGTAAATCTTATACCCTGGTTTTGGGCATGTGTGATGATTCATTGGTTCATGGTAATTTTAAGCATCACACTATTAGTAAGCAAATGTACGCGTAGTATTTGTATGTAACTTTAGAGGATAGTTTGTTTACTAATATAATAGAAAGTTAGGTTAGGGTGTAGCACACAAAAATTAGTACGCATTATATTACAATTGATTGTAATTAAACCAATTGAAAATTGAACTTTAATATTATTATTATTTTTTTGTATTTTTTTTGTATTTTTACATTTGTTTTTATTTTTACTTTTATTCATGTTTATTGTTGAAGTTTTAGGTAGAAATTAATTGGTTACAATATTTCATATGCAGGAATGAATTGCTGCTTCAGATGGTTGTTTTTAATACTACCTGGATGATGAATTGGTTAACACTTATATTTACTCATTAAGAACTTAAAAGAAGCAAGATAGTTATTGTCACTGGTTCTCATTTAAAATCGCGCACCTAGTGATGGTGCGTTATGTATTTTAAAAGAAGGGCTAGTATGCCTTTAAATTTTACTAGTAAAAAAGCCCGCGAATAGTACGCATTTTAAAAGTGCTGTTTGATTGTAATTTGTTGTACTTCTGAGGAAGCTGGAGCTGTGGCTTCAGCGAAAACGCTTAACTTGTATAATTAATAAATTCTGCGTTAAAGGGACTTTTTGCGCTTTCTGTCATTTGGATTTAACCATCGTTCTTCAGTGACAGTTCTAACTCATTTTGGAAAGTTGTCAGCTCTAATTGTTTACTTACAGTGTAGCGGATTTTCCGCTCTTTGGACTGATTTCTCTTGGGCGCCAGTTTGGTGTGTTTTTTTCGCTAGTTCATTTTTTGTTTGTCTTTTCATTACAAATTGAACTTGGCCTCCAGAGAAAGGGCTAGGTTTGGTTCCACAGTTCTCAAGAGTCTGTTCCATTGAGCCACCCAGGATAGAGGTGCTAGGGACGCGGTCCCATCCAGCAAGAATGAAGGCGAGTTTGACAACTTAACATTAAGAAGTTATGTACCTACAATAACGTTCCATGTTAGTTGTCTTCTCTCGCCTTCTTTCTTGTGTCCCTCCCTCCTTCCCCCTAGCCTGAACAGACCTTGAAGTTGTACTCTTTTCTGGGTACGATCCATTCTTTCTATGGGCCCCAGTAGGAAATGTCACTAGTATCTAGTGGTTTCTTGCTTTGTTTCTTTCCACATTTAGTTCCTCTTCTTCCTTCTGGAAGAAGGTTACTGGCAGGGTTTTCTATAGCTACCAAACGAGATCTGGGTAGTCACGCCTTGCATCATGGGATATAGGGTTGCCTCGAGCTGGTAAAATTAGCTCTTGAGCTTAGCAAGTGCCGAGTCGGAGCCGAGGATCGGCTCCGAACCCATCCAGCAAGAAAGAAAGCGAGAGAAGACAACTAACATGGAACGTTATGGTAGGTACATAACTTCTTATTTTCGTTCATTACCAATGTCTCCATTCCCTTCTTGAGTATTTCATGTCACTTCTTCATCTCTGTGCACTAGTACAATTCATAGAGGCAGGTGCACATGGGCCATTGTCAGAGAATGAGACGCCCCTCTCATCACCAGTCCTAGCTGTTTTCTACTATCTCAGACATGTTTTTGATTAATGGCTAGCTTACTCCTCCATTAAGAAACATCTTATAGCAGTGTCCAATCTTCAAGCTGGGTTGCAGTCCTCCTTGGCATCATTAAAAGTATACAAAGCCTTTCTAAAAGGCACCTTCTTAATAGGCTTCCAATAGGAGGATAACACATTAGAGACACGGAAATGTTGTTCTGTTTTCCTTGCATGAAATCCCTTGACCCTACCTCTAGAACTTGTGTTTTGTGTCGGAGAATCTGACAATACCCTTATTTGAGCTTGCAGATTAATTCAAGTACTTATCTCCCCCTAAAAAAAAAAAAAAAAATTACTAGTGACAATTACATTTGCCAGCAATTGTGATAAGCATGTTATTTGTTGATTTTACATTTCTCATAATTCATAAAAATAAGAATTATCAGTCCCTCTTTAAAGTGGACATGAAGAGCAACATTAACCAATCCATTCATTTGCAAATTGTTTCCTAGAATATTCTAACCAAGTATTTGCTTCATTGTATGGAGCTGTACTGTGACTTGCTATTTAATATCAGGATAAAGGATTTCAGCAAAGATGGCGAGTTAATCCTGTCCTTTTAAAGAAAAAGCTCTGAAAGCAAGTATCAAAGTGTACTGTAGCCATATAGCTGTGTAACTGCATAGTTTTGCCTTAATGAGTGTAACAAAGTTGTCTCTACAGTACTTAAGGCACATTCCATTAGAGAAGTGCAGCCTTTTTTTTAGAATGTAGGTCTGAATGATAACACCAGCTACATGGAATCTGTCCACATCTTTGCAAGATAATATCACTCAGATGAATATGCTTGGGGCTGTATCCTGTTTTTACACAATAGACCTCCTCTTATCAGATATAGAAGTTGTGTGTGTACTAGTAATATAGATCTGTAGGAGTGGGTCCACCTTCCATAACACATTCTTCTACCTCCTACTGCTGCTGGTATAGTTATTCGTCTTTTCTGCTAGCCTTCCTTATTGCCATCATTTTTGCCTTTCATCTGGCTTACCAATGATACAGAGAAACTTGGCGCTTTGAAGCATTGTGGAGAAAGGTACTATGTAGTCAGGGAAAGTTTTGCTACTGCCTTGGTTATGTTGTTTACAGAGGATAGACTTGTTCTTCCGTTTTTGTCACTATGGTAAGTGCATAACTTTCAATTTCTGATGCTATCCGTATTGGTCACAGTGAATATCGTAGCATTAGTTACACGGAATACTGTTAATACTCATCATGGTAATGCTGTACTCCCCTGCACCATTAAAGATCTTTTCAGGAGTAGCATTATAGTTTCCAGAGGCAAGTGGTGGCTTTATGACAGAGACTGGTAGTCCTTTCACATATTGCTCAAGATAATGAGATTATATATATACATTTTTTTTTCTTATCCTAATTGATGAAGTGTAACATGACATAGTTGTAAAATTTACTTTTGTTTATGAAATATAAATGTATAATAGTGAAAAAGACCTCAGTGAGTCAACTGTCCAGGTGGTCACATGTCCTCCCATCTGTAAAAGTTGATGACATATGTATGAATCGTATCCTATTCTGTTGAAGGGAGTCAAGGGCCAAGTATTAATCAGGTTTAAGTCTGTTATCTCTTTTAAAATTGCGTTGAACCATGGTTTTAAGTGAAAGCATTGAATTTCTTGGGAATCTACCCTCCTGTGGTATTAAAGCACTGTTTGTTGTTTCACACAGGAATGTTCCAAGTAATTTGCATGATGTCTTTAAGAAGTAGTCTCTCCATTATAGGTGTGTACTAGACTAATGGCCCTGGAGCCTTTACAAGCCTAGCCCAAAGAAATTGCCCAGGCACTGTGCCACCCAATGTTAGTTCACAGTGCCCCTATCTAGTAGGGCAACTGGAGTGATCCCTGGAGTGAACTTTGTTACCCATCCACTCGTCAAGATTCCTCTTGAAGAGGGCCAGCAAGGTGCTCTGCTGGACATGAATGGGAACGTTATTCCAGAGTATGGGCAGTCTTTGGGAGTTGAATCTGTCCCTCCAGTATTTTCTGTTATTGTGGTAATGAGGTTGTGATCTCTGGAGCGTGTGGTGTGGGAGGATTGGGATTTCTTTTTAGGTGTAGCATTTCAAGTAGGGCTGGGTCGGACATGGCTTTGCAAGTCAAGCAGAGATCACCTCTAAGTAGATGATAAGAGACTGAGAGCAGCTGAAGTTTCTTGAGTCTGTCCGTGTAGGACATGTGTTTAAGGCCTAGGATCCTTTTTGTGAGGTAATTTTGTGGCCTTTCCAGCTGTTGTAGGTGTCTGGTCAGGTACATGCCAAATGGGGCATTATATTCAGTGATTGGTCTAATAAGGGATGGGTAAAGAGGGATGCTGGTCTCTTTCTTCTTGGATGTGAAACCTGGTTATAAGATGTGCCCCATAGAAGGACTTTCTGACCACATGGCAGTGTGGTGGTCGAAGGTGAGGTAGCTGTCGACCTGGGTGCCCAGATCTGTTATGACCCCTTCAGTGTTCAGTGGGCTCCCATCAACATGGTAATTCATGGGAACTGAGTTTTTTCCAAAGGGGATGATAACTAATTTTTAGCGTTAAGCGTCGGGCCATGGTTCTGACACCAGTCATTGGTCTCAGAGATGCCCTTTTGTAGGATGTCTGCATCACTTGGGGAGTTGATAATGACTCCTAGCTTGCAGTCATCAGCAAACTTGGTCAGCCAGAGTCTTCTGTGTTGGCCTTGACTTCTGAGACGTAGATGCCAAATAGGAGAGGACCCAGGACTGAGCCCTGTAGGACTCAACTCATGACTGGTCGACAGTCTGACTTGGAATTCGCAACTTTCATTCTGTGGGGCCTGTCTGTGAGCCAATTTGCAACCACCTAGTGATGTAAGGATTGATGCCTAGTTTGGTGAGTTTATCAATGACACCCGAGTGGGAAATGGTTTCAAAGGTTATGCCTTACCCTCATCCACAGCCTTGGTGACTGTCTCAAAGAAGTCATCCAGATTCAGCAGGCAGGATCTCCACTTGACAAAGCCAAACTGTGTGAGGTCAAGAGTTTGGAGATTGCCTATATCTTTGTTAAGCAGGTCCATAATGATGGGCTCCATAGCTTTGCATATCAGACTTGTCAGGCTAATGGGGCAATAGTTCCCAGGGTTTGTAGTTGCTCCCCCTTTATGGAGTGGGATGACTGTAGCAGTGCGCCATTTGTTAGGGACATAGCTTGAGGTAAGGCTGTGATTGAACACGGCACACAGATGTGGTGCCAGTTCTTTTTGTGACCATGTAGGATGATGCAGCAAGGGATATTATCAGGTCCCATGGACGCTGTATTCTTGGCTTTGGACAATGCAGCTTTTACCTGTGCCGCAGAAATGGTGGGTACTAGGCTTTCTTCTGATATTGTGATAGGGCCCTTGCGGTTGTGGGGGTAGGGAGGGGTAAAGTTGGCACTGAATCTGTCTGCCAGTATGTTGTCTGTATCTGTTGGCTCAGTATAGGAAGTGCCATTGTGCAATAACTGAGAGAAAATCTGGGTATTGTCTTTGAGGTTTTTGATATAGCTATAGCAGGCTTTGTAGTTGTTTTTGGTGTCAGCCGGAATTCTGCTTTCATAACTGGCTTTAGAGGATTTGATAAGGGATCTCAGCTTTTTGTTGAGACTGATAAGGGAGGTTTTCCAGTCTTGTGATTTTCATTTTTTTCTGCAACAGTTTCTTCCTTCTGTTGTAGAGTTTATTGATGGCTGGGGGCCACCAGATTGGCTTTGTTTTCTTGGAGGAGAGTGTCTTAGTTCTATTTCGTATGGCAAGTTCCATGCATTTGTGTACGTGATCGTACAGTACATTGGTGTATGATTCGGCAGTCATGCTTCAGGGATCTAAACATTGTCATCACAATAAACAAAACATGCTGGAGGGATAGGTTCCTGACCCAGAGACTCCCCACACTGTGGAACAGACTGCCCATACATGTCAAGCAGAGCGCCTCTTTGGCCCTCTTCAAAAGGAACTTTGATGATTGGATGGGAGAAAATAAATTCACCCCGGGGATCACGTCAGTCGCCATGCTAGACAGGGGTCTAGGAAAGTAAATAGTGTTGGAAGAAATAGCCAAGGAATTGTTATGGCTAGGCTTGTATAGGCCCTAGGGCCGATAGCCTAGTACCAACCTATGAACCTATACAGCTGTTTTCCATTGGCATGGGTGCCGAGAAGTTAGCCACCTCTGATTTTTAGGATCCCAAAATCGGCTTTAGAGAAGTTTTTCAGGGTGAGGTCAGAAAGTTTTTTCACAATCTGCCTAATAAAATATATGGATTCTATTACCTATTTCAGCCTTCATCATCATCATCTTCTTTCGGCTGTTCCCATTAGGGCCGCCACAGCGGATCTTCTGTTTCCATTTCTTCTTGTCCTCTGCATCATGCTATTTCACACCAACCACCTGCATGTCCTCTCCCACCACATCCATAAACCTTATCTTAGGCCTTCCTCTTTTCCTCTTACCTGGCAGCTCCATCCTTAGCATCCTTTTCCCAATGTACCTATCATCCCTCCTCAGCACATGTCCAAACCAACGCAATCTCGCCTCTCTTGCTTTTTTTCTCCAAACAGTCCAACCTGAGCTGACCCTCTAATATACTGATTCCTAATCCTGTCCATCCTAGTCACACCCAGTGCAAATCTTAACATCTTTAACTCTGCCACAACCAGCTCTGACTCCTGCCTTTTCGTCAATGCCACCGTCTCCAACCCATATAACATAACTGGTCTCACTACCCTCTTGTAGACCTTCCCTTTCACTCTTACTGGTACCCGTGTATCACAAATCACTCCTGACACTCTTCTTCACCTATTCCACCCTGCCTGTACTCTCTTCTTCACCTCTCTTCCACACACCATTACTCTGAACTGTTGATCCCAAGTACTTAAACTCATCCACCTTTACCAACTCTACTCCCTGCATCCTCACCATTCCTCTACTCTCCCTCACATTTACACACATATGTTCTGTTTTAGCCCTGCTGTCCTTCATTCCTCTCCTCTCTAAAGCATATCTCCACCTCTCCAGGGTCTCCTCAACCTGGTCCCTACTCTCACTACATATCACAATGTCATCTGCAAACATCATAGTCCACAGGGCCTCCTGTCTGATCTCATCTGTCAACCTGTCCATCACCACTGCAAATAAGAAAGGGCTCGGAGAGAATTACCTATTTCAGCCCTATTCATTAAAATAGTCTCATGTTTACTGCCAAATGTCTCTGCAATGTAGTTAGTCATTCAGTCATCTTTATAGGAAAGTTCTGGGATTCATCCTCTTCCAGATATTTCTGGCAGTACCACCCACTTTGGCCCCATAAACTAATTTCAGTTTCCTTGCTGCTTGTTGAGTCTTTTTCTGATAAAATGGGAATCTCTGGACTAATTCCACCCTTGTTATACAAATAGGGCTGTCAAAAAATGATACACTAGAACAGTTGTCCGGGCTTGAAATTAGTGCAGTCAGAGATGCCAGGGTGAGAGGGGTACAGGGAAAGGTTGCCACTGAAGAGCTTTTGCTTTTATACTTTCTGTTACAGTCAGAAGTGTGCAAAGCCATTTTTTTTCGGGAAGTAGTAGATGCAATGAATGTGACTTTGATATCTAGCCTCGTATCTCGCAATTCTGCACTCCTTTACTGGGCCAGAATCCTTAAAAATCGGTTTCTTCGTCTCTAAATACCCTAACATAGGCCACCATCTCACTGCCAACATGAGTCGTATGCCAGCCATAGTACTACAACAACTCTTATTTTTCAGTCATGGGTCAAGAATGCTTTATAGGGACCCTTTTCTGTTGATTTCATGTGAGCATAGTTCTAAAGTAAACTCTGCAAAGTTGATACTGCTTTGAGAGAATGTAATAAGAAATGTTAAGGGATAAAATGATATGAGGCGAAAATCTTATATGCAGACATAATTCATTCAGGTGTATGTTAACTTAATGATGAGGGTTCAGGTCCATCTTGTCAAAATGGACTTTTTTGACAGTAACCTGTACCAGCAAGGCAATCTATGAAGAACTCTCCAATAGATCAGTATATTATTTGTTCTTGGAATGGATGTCAAGATTCACCTCTTGAGCTTTGCTCTTGAGGTAAATTTTTTGACATTCATTTCTTGAACACACAGTAAACTGGTTATGATTTGAGGTATCATAATCCTTTGTGATGTGTTTATATGAAGAGGTTTACAGTCAACTATTAGAAGTATCATTTGGATACTGTTTGTCATTAATAAACCTCAGACTTGGCATTATTTCTGGAATATTAAAAGCACATAAGAATTTACAAGATCTTTAAATGTACCCTGTGGTTTCTGCAAGCATTTCAAACTGAACTGCTTGCTGTAATTGAGAAGCATCAGCGTAAGATTTTGTTGACAAATCTGCATTTGTTTGTATCAATTTGTGTACAGAGTTGTCCCAGAGGATAAAGCGTGTCTAGTAGGTGGGCCTGTGACTTTGTGAAAGCAGCAACATTAATCAAATGAAAATAGATGTAGGAATGCAGTTCTACCTTTCATTACCCAGGTGGTGGGTGATGTACGATTGCAGCTTTGCCTTCATTGCCCAGGTAGTAGATGATGTAGGATTGGAGTTCTGCTTTCATTACCCAGGTGGTAGATGCTGTAGGATTGCAGTTCTACCTTTATCGCCCAGGTGGTAGATGACATGAGATTGGAGTTCTGTCTTCATTACCAGATGACTAAGACCAGCAGGACTTGGCCAACAGTTAGAACTTTCCCAAGGTATCAGGGCCCTCACTTTTACAGGTAATGTAGTCCTAAGGAATTTCTTCCGGATCTTTTTTGCCATTGTCTAGTGAGCATCTGTGAGACAAACAGCACCAGGTTGCCAGTTCTTAACTTACTAGTTTTATACACTATTTCATCAAGTTGTTGACCTATCCATATGTGTTCTGCTTTTACTCTGTTTTAAATCAGTGTGTTCCAGTTTTTCTTTCCCTTTTTCCACAGCAAATTGGATCTATGTACCTGGATGTTTCTACTGTCCTACTCCCTCTCCTTGACCACATACTATTGTTTCCTGACTTTTCGTAGATTTGCAGTTTGTTGTCCTGCTTCCTTAGTGTTGCTTGCATTTATGGTTCAACAGCTTATCGATTCCAGTGTATTATTTTTGTTAACTCTTAGTTTGTTACAGAGTTTCTGGTATATTTGAAAGTTTACAGATGCTAGAACTATTTTCTACATTTCTTTATTTGTCAGTAGTTTTTCTGCATTTTTGTACTGTTTATGCTATGGAAAAGGAATCAACCAGAGTACAAAAAACAGCAAGTGAGGTGAAAACTCCCCCACGAGACAAGTGCAAAAATGTTCTAAGTGCCTAGGACTAGCTCATTTCTCAGAGTACTGGGAAAGTTTCGCTGTCTTCAAACCTTTGATTCTTGAGCACAGGAGTAGATTAGAGATAATGAAGCTTAAAGCTAGTGCTGTGTTTGAGACTTCCACAGCTACGGCATTTCAGATTGCTACTATGTCCGTACCCAAGATGTTGGAAGTCCAGAAGAAATTCCTTCCATCTGTGTGAGAAATTTCTATTCATGTTGAGAAACCCAAGCTATGGAGTTCTAATCCTTTGCTGGATTCATTGTTTCTGAGGTTTATTTTGCTCTACCCAGCAGTTTATTTTTAGTGGCTTCTGTCACGAAAGGAGATACTGCCAGCCGAGGTATCTGGAATTTTGTAAATAATTGTATGTCATTTGTGAATATCAATGTGATTCATATGCCTGTTACAAATGTATTAGAACTGTATGTCATACAAGATGGTATGTACAGATGTGTGCTGAATAGGTATTTTACAAAGTGCTGTTTAAAGATGTAGCAACGGTGTACACTACTGGAATAAAACAGAAATGTGCCTGCACTATTGTAACTGTTTAGATGTATATATTTTAACAATGTAAACTGGAACATAAGAGGTTAACTTCAGAAAAGTAGCTGAAATTAAATTACTTTATGGCCACATAATAAAAGGATTTTATCTTTCATTTTCACTGCAGTAACAGACACAATGTCTAGAATTAGAGGTTCTGTGTATTGTCTTGGAAGTGTTTTATTGTTTTATGACTTCCAGGATCTGCCTTAAATCTAAGAAAAGCCCTTGTCTATATATTTTCACAGGTAGATGCTAAATACTACCAGCTGCATCAGTGAGGGTTTTCACCTGGGATAACAGTCAGATGACAAGAAATGGTGTCATTCTGCAAGCTATTCCTGTAATATTTCAGATATTAATTTAAGAACTCTCTGAGAGAGACTGAGTATTCTGTATTTTGTGTTTGACCTGGCAATATCAGGATCCACTCACCACATCTGCCTTGCTCTAAAGTAAGTTATTGGGGTATAGTAATTCTCTTAGATTCAGTTAGGAATATACTGAAGTATAGTTTAGATGTTTTTTCCTTATTTATTTGAGACTATCCTGTAATGTTGTTTTAAATATGTCCTGTGATTTTGAGCTCTGTTACTGTGATTATATACTGAGAATTTTCTTGTTGTTCTATTATTTATTATTAAATATATTTAAACCTGTCATTGTGGCTGATATTTGTGAGACATATTTATGTTCTGAGAGTACCTGTATATTTATTGGTGACACTGTGTAGGTCACTCCTAATAGCCTTGCTCTTGGTCAAACTACCATTTGTAATAATAGTAACATTGCACTGTAAGATTGGACACCCTTTGTTAAGGGCCTTAAAGTAGTTGATAAGGAGTGACTGGTGGCAGGGGAAACTACCTTATAGTTTGGACAGAAGGGGGCATAGCTAGTAAACCTGTGCTAGCCTTTCCCAGGGTGGTGTGTGTGTGTGCTACTTGGGTGCGGACACGAAGCACTGGTTGTACAGAAAGGGTGCTGGAGGTCTTGTCTTGCTCACTCACCTGAGATCTCGATTCTATAGTTGTGCCAGTGGAGAGTCTTATTGGGGATCTGGAGAAAGAGGGAGAAACCAGCCCTGGACTGACTGCTGCTTGTGTGTGCTGTTAAGGGAAATTGCACTTAATGCAGAGAGCTGCATCTCGAAATATTGTGTGTGTAACTTGTTATCCTCTCAGTGAACATCCTCCTAGTGGTAGTGGTGAGGATTGAGGCTCCTTGATTACTGGTCCATTGCTGGGGCGTCACAGCTTTCATCCCAGAACATGGGTACTCCTTGGCTCCAGGTCCAGGAGATCCATTTCAGTTGACCTTGACACTCTTGACCCTCTCACCCCCTAAATGGCCCATCTCAATACCGGAAGATTGCCAAATTCCAGTAATAACGGCCACACAGGTACAAAACGCACTCTCTAAAGCCAAGAATACAGCATCCATGGGACCAGATGACATCCCGGGCTGTGTACTACATGAACTACAATATGAACTGGCACCTCACCTAAGTGTCATGTTTAATCATAGCCTCACCTCAGGTTTCGTGCCCACTGAGTGGCGCAGAGCTACAGTTATCCCAATCCACAAGGGGGGGATCCACCTTGGATCCCGGAAACTACCGTCCCATCAGTCTGACAAGCCTTATCTGCAAGGCCATGGAGCGTATTATCATGGAACTTATAAACAAAGACATTGGTAACCTTCAAACACTGGACCCCACCCAGTTTGGGTTTGTGAAGGGCCGATCTTGTCTCCTGAACCTGATTGACTTCTTTGAATCAGTCTCCAGAGCCATGGACAAGGGAAAGGTGGTCCACACAGCCTATCTAGACCTTGCCAAGGCCTTTGACACCACCCCCCACTCTGGAATCATAGATAAACTTACTAAGTTGGGCATTAATCCCTATGTCACCCAATGGGTTGCTAAATGGCTTACTGATAGAACCCACACTGTAAAAGTAGCTGACTCCAAATCCAGCTCCAGACAAGTGACAAGTGGAGTACCTCAGGGTTCAGTCCTGGGGCCGCTCTTGTTTGGCATCTACTTCTCTGAAGTACAGGTCAACACTAAGGGACTCTGGCTAACAAAGTTTGCAGATGACTGCAAACTGGGAGCCATTATTGAATCCCCAAATGATGTGGATACTGTACAAAAGGGCCTTACAGAAACAGATGCTTGGTGCCAGAGCCATGGGCTCAAGCTCAATGCCAAGAAATGTATTGTTATCCCCTTTGGGAAAAAGCATGCATCCATGAATTACCATATAGGTGGCAGTACACTAAACACAGAAAGTGTGATAAGAGACTTAGGGACACAGGTGGACAGTGGTCTCACCTTCGATAACCACATTGCCACAACAGTCAGGAAATCCTTCTATGTGGCACACCTCATCACGAAGGGCTTTTCATCCAGAAAAAAGGAGGTCATTGTCCCACTGTACTCATCCCTCATTAGACCCATTATAGAATACAACGCCCCATTTGGTATGTACCTCTCAAGACATCTGCAACAACTGGAAAGGCCTCAGAAATACCTCACTAAAAGAATCACAGGCCTAAAGCAGATGCCCTACGCTGACCGCCTTAAAAAACTCCAGCTATACTCTGTCGCATGTCGTCTACTCAGAGGCGATCTCTGCTTAACATACAAGGCCATGTCAAACCCAGAGCTGTTGGACATGCTGCACTTAAAGAAATCCCAATCCCTCAGAGCTACACACTCCCGGGATCTAAACCTTGTCATCACAATAAACAAAACATGCTGGAGGGATAGGTTCCTGACCCAGAGACTCCCCAGACTCTGGAATAGATTGCCCATACATGTCAAGCAGAGTGCCTCTTTGGACCTCTTCAAGAGGAACCTTGACGATTGGATGGGAGAAAGGAAATTCACCCCAGGGATCACGTCAGTCACTCTGCTAGACAGGGGTCCAGGAAAGTAAATAATGTGGGAAGAAATAGCCAGGGAATTGTTATGGCTAGGCTTGTATAGGCCCTAGGGCTGATAGCCTAGTACCAACCTATGAACCTATGAACAAGATATGGCAGGCCATGCTGCCTCTGAAATATACATGGTCCCAGGCCTCCTGTCCTACTAACAACTTTTCTGCTGTTGATCCTATATTTTCCTCACAGAGACTTTTCTAGGTCCTAGTTCCTGTGAGGCCATCAGTTGACCCTGAGGTCAGCTGTGGCCTCTACCTGAGAACTACAATCCCTGAACTTAATAGTTCCCTGTCAATGATGCCATCAGAGCCAGACAATTAATCATGTGGACCAGCATCAACATGGGCTTCATAGTATCTGGGCCGGGGGCTCTGCTTGATGCCACCCTCAGGGAGCTCACATTTCAGCACAGATTTTGATCCCAGATTCTGAGGTGCAGGCTTCCTTTTATACTCCCTCCATGTGTGGACTTCCGTCATGGCCTCCATTATGGGACCTTCAATGTCTGCATTGTTGGTCATCCACCTTGCCAATGACAGAGACCTTCTCAACATGTTAAGATCTCATCTGGAAAAGTTGAGTTACCCCTCTACCTCAGAGTCTTCCCCTTTAGAACTTGTCCGGAAGACTATGTACAAACTGTAGCATCCTGATTCATGAACATAGTCTTTCATTCTAGGTATAGACAATGACAAGGAGGCCAGCCCCCCCCCCCCCCCAAATCAGATAATTTCAAGTTTGGGTACAGCCTTGAAATAATTAGACAAAGACAAATAAGTTGATTCCCCTCCCTCTGCCAGATGAATCCAAGTTTTTAGAGGAGACCATCCTGTCTCTATATTCTCCTCTTGGGTACCTCCCCCCCCCATGGCAAGATATGGTGTGCCCAGTTCCAGTGTGATTGGACAGGGTCTTCTTGCTTCCTAATGATTAGTCCTATCTGGATATTATCTCCTGAAATTATATTTGTAGTGCTGCCTTAAAAATTTCTGTACTCCTTCGAGCCATATTGTCCATCCACAGGATAAAGAATCACATACATTTGACAAACTAGAGCAGGGAGTTTGCATGTCTTGTTCCTTTACTTTGAGGGAAGTAAACGACATGACACAAATGCTGTTATTCCTTAGGAATCCGGTTATGGAAAATTCTTGGAGTCTGAATAGATTACAAGATATTGACCTTAAAAAAAAAAAACTGTCCCAGGTGTCAGCCCTCTGCGCTGGATCAAATCTGAACATGTTTGGCTCATGACATTGTGGATAGTTCAGCCAATGCAATAGGTACTGACCTTTGCTAATGATACTTAGGCCAATATCAATGCCCCCTTTGAGAGAACCTTGTTGGGTCAGGTTATAATAGTTGATGTTCATAAACAGCAACAGAAGGGCAAAAGATCACTGCTGTTGAGACCAGATTTCAGACTGCATGGTGCACATTTTCCAGGCTGCAGTGGAGTCTTTGTCAGCCATGATTCTGACGAGGCTAATAACAAAATGACAGCAGGGATTCTGGGAGGGGTTGCAAAATCACAACTTCCAGTATGTTGGCAACTCAGAGGTCGTCAGAATCTGCAAAATATGTGATTTTTTTTTTGCAGTTCTCCTATTTTTTAATTTCTCCAGATCTTTTGGGTTTCTAATACCATGATGGGAACGGACCCCATTCGTAAGTCATAGTACGATTAAAGTTCATGAAATTAGTATTGTTTCACTCTTTGTCAGCCAAAAGCGCTTTTCACAGCACCCACAAGGTGCCCAGTAATGACTTTTCCCTCTATTCGTATGGGTTACATGTATTGGTAACCTATCTAAATATGATTGTAGACTTTTTTAAGACCCGTTGCTCCTACTACTATTGGAGCTATCTGGGTATCTTTCTTCCACATTGCTCTAGTTTCTGCTTGCGAATCCTGATATTTTATAACTTTGTGTCTCACTGTATGCAGGACACTATAGTCACTGGGTCTGGTGATTTTAATGATCAATGCTGCTTTTGTCGTCTTTTCTTGGACCACTATATCCAGTTTTCTAGCATCTGTCTTTTGAACTGTTGGTAATGGATGATCCCATGTGATGTACAAGTCATCATTTTCTATGATGCTTTGTGGCTCACGTTTCCAGTGTTTTTCAGCCACTTCAGTACCATAATGTTTGCACAACCCACAATGCAACAGTCTCACCACATTATTATGCCTTTCATTATACAGTCTTTCTGGCATTAGTATGTCACAGCCAGCACCGAGGTGTGCAATTTCTGTTTTGCAAAGCCTACATTTGTCTATTTCTCCAATATGTTCACTGGACTTTGTAAACCAACATGTACATAGCCCACTATCTTTTGACGCCAGTATTAACCTTTCATTTCTTTGTTTGAGTTAACCCTGTCCTTAACCATTCCTGCGTTCCTTCCTGATCAACATTAGGTTCTTCCAGAAGATTTCTATACTTGCAACTATAATTATGCATTTTCCACATTTCTTGCCTTCTCAGCTGATCCTTCACCTTATATTCTTTCGTTTTTTGGCACATTCAGTTACTGCCTGATCTTTATCTACGTCTGGTTCGATTTCCATTTCTACTTGATGCTGATATGCTTCTGCTAGATTAAGCAGAAAAGTCATCTTAGATTTATTCTCCTCATGTTTCAAAACCTTTACTATGTTTGGGTCTTTTGAGGTCAGCAGATACGTGTGGAGTCCCACAATTGCAGATCTATACATGTAATCAATTTCAAAGAGGCCCATCCCTCCTTCAGAGCGGGGAGTATATAATCTTGCTTTGCACTGATTTTTTTTATAAATCATTTGGTGAGCATGAAGCATCCTTTTTGTTTTCCTGTCTAATTTATCCAACATGTTTTTGGGCCAGTGACTCACTCCAAAACTGTAAGTTAGGACAGTAAGAACAAATTGGTTTATAGATTGGATTTTGTTCCTAGATGTCTGTGTTGTTTTCAGGATTCAAGTCTTCTGAAATATTCTTTACTCTGTTTTATTTGCATTTGTTCTTTTATTGTTGATCCTTCATCAGTTCCCAAATATGTATACACTCCTTCTTGCTCAAGTTCTTTTATATCACATTCTTGTCCCAAACTGGTGTTTTCCTGGTGTTGCAGTTTTCCTGCTTTAACGGTTACACAGACCACAAATTCACCAACTAATGAATAAATGAAGAAGAACAAAGGAAATTCACAAGAGAAACCAAAATTTTAATTGAGTGCTTTCATCAGCTTTTCAGCTTTAACGGTTGCTTTTGCACATTTATCAAGACCAAATGACATTCCTGCTTGAATGACTTCTACTTTAGGGCTCTTGGTTTGCTCCCTGAGATCTTGCCCAGACCACCTCCATTTGGAGGCATTAAGAGAAGATCATCTGTTTCCACTTGTTTGCATGGTTTGCCTTCACACAGCGTAAGTGGGTAATGGCTACCATTTCCAGGGCTATACCATTCCCTTTACATCTCTTCCATATCACTCTTTCAATTCCAGATGTCTCATTCCACCCAGAGGCTAAGGCAAAGAAAGAAGCATTCACTTTCATACAAAAGAATAATACAAGGAAACCAAAGGATCTCTGGCCCATTCTGGACTTAAGAGCCTAATTCACCATGTTCTGAAAAAAGCTAATTTGCATCTTCTTGAGTCAGTCAGTACTCATTGCTTGTCCAAAGCAGAAGTGTATATGTTCCATGGAACTACAAGGTGCCTTGCTGCATATAAAAGTAGCAAAGGAATCAAGGAGGTTCCTTTGTTTCTGCACAGGAGTTGAGATGTTTCAGTTTTAAACAATGCATTTTGCCCTCCCCTCAGGCCCGAGGGTGTTCACCACATGCATGGCAGTGGATCTAAGACTGCAGGAAACCAGGATTTTTCCATACCTGGATGACTAGCTTCTGTTGGCACTGTGACGCCTGTACACTGGCCTAGCAATCAAGGAGCCTCAATCCTCACCACTAACACCAGTGAGGGTAGTCCATATAGGGAAAGGATAATAAATACACACAGAGTAAAGTACAATTTCCCTTAATAGCACACAGAGATCAGTCAGTCTGGGGCTAGTTTCTCCCTTTCTCTCCAGGTCTCCAATAAGACTCCTCACTGGCACAGCTATAGTGTTCAGATCTCAGCCTAGTGGGCAAGCTAAAACCTCCAGCACCCTCTGTGTCCAACCAGTGCTTCATGTCCCTGCCCAAGTAGCTGACACACACACACTTTGAGATGAGAGTTTATACAGCCACGCAGACACTCCTACAGAAGGCTGGCACAGGTTCTCCAGCTGTGCCCCTTTTACCCAGACTATACGGTAGAAATCACTGCCACTGCCCAGCTAATATTTATCAGCTACTCAAAGGCCCTTATGAAAGGGTATCAAATTATACTGTGCAATATTATTATCCAAATGGTAAATGCAACCAGTCAAGACATGTTTGGAGTGACTTGGTACAGTATCACTATATATACATGCAATGTACTGTTAGAGCTTAAATTATCTCTGCACAAAACAGCCACAGTTGAAAGGTTTAAAAATATTTAGTAATAAATAATAAAAACACAAGACAATTCTTACTGCACATTGCTAGTCAAGAGTTCAGAGATCACAGGAAAATGCTTAAAATAATACAGTAGAATAGTTCTGACATCAGCATAGAAAAACACTTGACTAATTTTCCTATTTCCTAGCTATTTCTAAGAGAAACACTAAAGTCTAAGATCCTACTTGCATGTCGACACAGGCAGAGTGGTGAGTTGGATGTTCTCAAGACAAATGCTCTAATGCTCTCATTCTTTCTGTCCTTAAATTGATAATACAGTACCAGTGATTCATTTTAGATTGCATCATTTCTTTCTGGTTCCCAGGCTAACAGAAACTCAGATTTTAATAGCCCTTTTGATCTCAGGAAGCCAGAGCAATAAAAGAAATTATACATGTAAACTCTAGCCATTAACTCTGGCCTCAAAACAATAGGCAGAATGCCTTTATCTTGACATATCCGCTCGAAGCCCTGAGATCAAAGACGGTCATGAAATGTTTGACTTATCAGCTTTCTTACAGCAGAGTGCACTGTTGTTACATTTTTGCAGTTCCACATTTAACACCATTTTTTTCCCATTTAAGAGAACAAGCCTATGGCTTATATTAATATTTACAAATGACAGAAGTATCTACAGAATTCTATCTGGCTAGGCTGGCATCCTTCACCTGTCTTCACAAGCATCAATTGTGGCCTTGTACTCTCATGGGATTATCTTCTGTTACTCTGTGAGTACTTTGGGACAACAATGAACACCATGAATGCTCAGCTCAGGCATTCACTAGGCACAGTGTGGACACAATGGCTTGTTGAACATTTCTTACTTTTGACATGATTCTTTCCCTTAAGCCATTTACCACTCACTTGCAGAATCAAACTGTTTCACCTCTTCTCTATATAGAGGTGCTTTAGTTTATGTCAGCATCTACTTAAATGAGCCTGAATTTCCAGTATCAAATGACTGTACTGCAGTGGTCCCCAGAGTTCAAGGAAACCAGTTATTGGACCAAGTGCAAGGTCATGTCAAATAGTGGATTCAGCAGTCCATCTTAGAGAGACTCTACAACCTCCCCTAGCCTTGGTATTAGTCACCATGGATGTTGTGGAGGACATTATCAGGAGCAGATGATCCACAGGGCCTGGTCACAGACAGATGCCAGTTTACATATAAACATACAAATGAAGGCAGTCCTTTTTTATCGAATAAGTGTTCCAAGATTCTCTTCCCCAAAATACTGTTGCCATCTATACTGACAGGAGGCGGTGTTGTGGATCTCAACAAGTAGGGGGATCCGATCTTTTCCATTTTTGTCAGGTGACTGTGAGAATTTGGGAATGGGTTTTTGCTTCCAGTCACCTTCTGCTTACCAGCTGTATCAAGGGAGAAGTTATTTCCTTTGCATACTGGCCCAGCCTTTGCCTGCCGATTCCCTGTGAGTGGTCTCCTACTGTGCTGGTGACATGGACATTGTTCCTTTACTGAGAAGGACTTGCTGTGACCTTTGCATCGCTATCTAGTATCAAATAAAGTAACTTGTTTCCCTTTTTCTTCCTTGGGAGGACATCTCCATTTCCCGTTGTTCCGAGGTTTCTGGAGAAGGCAAGATGCACAATGTCAGAGTTATCCTGAGAGATCCATTTTGACCTCAACACATATGGTCCCCCCTTTCTGTGACATCTCTTGGATGGGCTTCTCCATCTGAGGCCAACTCTGAGTCTCCTGCCTAACCTGTCTGGCTGGTATAATCTGGGCCTATTTGCTTATGGTTGACTGCATAATTTCTTCAGTTCTGGTAATTACTAGGGAGTCTTTTAGTCTGGGAAAGGGCTTAAGAGACCTAACACAAGAAAAGAAGTATAAAAATAAATGGACCGATTTTTCCTTGTGAGCTAAGCCACTGGACTTGTTTTGTTTCTTGAAAAACACTTTCTGATTATCATTACTTCAGCCAGTAGAATCTGTAAATTGCAGTGCTTGCCTGCTTGACCCTTCTCAGTTGCACAAAGACAGTGTCCATGAGAACCGACCCTTTCTTATACCCAAGGTAGCAGTGAAAACTGTCATGGATGCAAAAGGTCTGTTGATCAGTCCACTTACTCTGTTATCAAACTGTAATACATAAATTAATCTGTCTGCATTTTTTCATAAACATTAAAACAGAAGGGAGTGTTGTTTCCATATTGTTGATATTCATAGGCAATATTGTTTTTATTTGGACAGTCCCAAGCCTATCAGGAAAGATTCTCAATTTTTCCAAAATGAGATTAGGCGGTAAAATATCAAAGTTAATGCTGCCTAAATGGCTGTCAAATTGTTTCTGGTTTTGCTGCCAGCAGCATAGCAAACAATTATTATCAGAACCTAAAGCTCTTTAGGCTAGTATTCACATGTATTCTTTTAAAAATGCATCCTTGGATGATGTTTGGATTTGGCTAAGTGGACATTGTTGGATACATCTGCAAGACACTGTAAGCTGGAGTTTAATTCTGGATGCAGGTCTTCCTTTACCTTTAGTGTTACCATTATCTGGGGCATTCTTAATTATTTATTTAATTGTATGTATTTATTTTACTGTTTTGACCTCGCTGCCTGCTTATCATACATCCCCCTTTGGCCTATTTGTTCCCCCATCACGAGGATGAGGGTCAGCCAAGAAGGACATGATTTAGGCAGGCATTAATGGCAGTTTGAGCTTTTTTTGTTTTTTTTTTCTCCTACTTTGCACACGTGAGTGTAAGGTTATCCACAGATGGCTGTGTCATGGGTTGACTATGCTTAGTGCTCCCTCATTTCTCTGTGTCATTAGGCATCATAGGCAATCTCACTGGTCTCCACCCAAGAAGATCATGCCCAGGCATGTACCCCTTCTGTACAGGTTAGCAGCTCCACTCTTCCCTTAATTCTCCTCTTCTCCCGACCAAGTCCTCCAGCATGGGGGCTGCTAATTGAATCCCATTCACAAGGATCATAGTCAGGACATCATCCCTCTTCACCATGGAGCAGGGTCTATTTCTGCGTGTCCCTTCATGTTGATTTGCCCAAGACTGCACACTTGGAAATGTGTCTTTTCAGATAATGAAGATGGAACTCCAATCCTAGATATGAACTTTAGATACTTGCCATATGATAGCTCTGTATTCATAAGACCATCTTCATTACCATTCCCTTCTTCTCAATGCTCTGTCCAGGATGGCCTGATAAATGGCTTAGTTTTTATTTATCTTTTGGCTAGTTTCTACCCTGCTTAGACTTCAGAGATCTGGTAAAGGGTTATTAGAAGCACCGCATCATGGGTAAAAGAGGTGGGACATGTAGTCTTAGAAGTTTTTGATTGACAAACTAGTCCTGTAGTTTTAGTTATTTATTTGCTTAATTATTTAATTTAACTGGGTTAGAGTGGGCTGGTCTAGATACTCTGTTCAGCCCAAAGTAAGTCTCTTGTTGTGTTAAGTATGCAATTTTTAACAATTCTTCAAGGAAACGGTGTAGTAGTCCAACGTTGATTCTTCATTCCCCTTGTAATGTACATTTGTATTTGTCTGGCATAGTGGATGTTTCATTCATAAAAGTTTGTTTTGATGTGCTGTATAAACACTTTACTAACTTGGCAGTGCTGTGCATAGACAACATAATTTGGTAGTATAAACCAGGAATAGCATAGTCTGCTGTTAAACATTTGGAATCCCACAGTCAGAGGTTTTTGCCTTTCAGATTTGGAGGTCAAGTTTGGAGACTCTTGATGGACGCTGATGAGAAGATGCTGTAGAAGATACCAGTAGAGTCAATGTAAATGTTGTGGGAGAATGATATATTAAGCAGTACCAGAGAAAATATAGCCAGAATGTAAAGAGTAATGGATTAGATAACTGGTGTCATCCTATAGCCGCATCAATATTTTTAGTTGAAGAAAGAGTTGCTTTATGGGTTAAATGATGAAAAAGATAAATACTACACCAGCTATTAGTACCAAAACCTTTTAGAGCACTAGTGATAAAACTGACACACAACCATATCTTGTGAGGATAGTTTGGGATGGGCAAAACTAATGGTAGAATTTTAGATATGTTTTATTGGCCTGAGGTAGTGAAAGATACTAGAACTTCTGTGCAGCTGTGTAGAATGTCAAAAGATGGCAGCACATCGTGGGTTCTGAAGTCTGCTGATACCTAACTGTATTATTGAAGTCCTATACAAGTGGACAGCCTTGGATCTTGTAGATCCATAAGTAAAATCTAGTCACGTCTGCCACACACTCTCATGATTATTGATTACTGATCGTGTAACTAAGTTTTCTGAAGCAGTACCTGTATAAAAAAGGCAATATACTAAGTTGACAGCCCAAGAATTAGTGTTACTTTTCTCCAGATAAGGGATTAACAAAGAAATATTGACTAGGGAACCCCATTTGTATTTCAGTTCATCTGCAAACTTTGCCAGCACCTTAAAGTTAAATAGCTAAGAACTTCAATGTGCGACCCTCAAATTCATTGGTTAGTGTAGCTCTTTAGTGAAACTCTGAACCCTGCTAAAGAGGGCCAGACAACAAGATGGTATGCATTGGGATCAGTACTTGACTGTTTATTGTATTTATTTGATGTTTGATAACTGAGGAAATGAACGGGTCCAAAGACTCTTTTTAAGCTACGACCAGGGCCAGTTTGGCAATGACAATATACATTCAAAAGAAAAAATTCAGGTGTGATTCACTTATTTTGAGTCCCTACTATCTTTTTGCTGCAAGAAAGATGCTCCAAGTTTCAACAGATGAACTCCATTCATGTTACTGTATGGTAGAACTCCCCAGGTTTGCTTGACGTGGCAAAGAAGATTTGGATGGAGGAAAACACTTTACATGTATGATAGCACACAAGAGATGTAACAGAGAATGTATAATAAAAAATGGAGTTTAAACAAGGGGAAAACTGTTCGCATTAGTTCTCTTTGCTGAAAATATGTTCCTGGCAAGATAGCAAGGATATTTTTAGGTAAAAAAAGTGAAACTGAATAAAGATGGCTACAAAATAAGACCAAGTGAAAAGAGAAAAATCAGAGTAGTATGTCACAGAAATATAGTAGAACCTTTGATGGAAGCTGAAGCTTCTGTAGTCAGCGTGGTAGCTGACATAGATGCTAGTATGGTATCAGCAACTTCTACCCCTGCTAGTCAGATAGATAAAGCATTGTCTAAAGACCAGAAGCAGAAATAAGAGATTTAACTGAGACATAGTTATTTTTCTTCCTGAACTACCTGGTAGAACAGATTTAATACAGTATTGTATACAGTATTATACTGAAACTGTGTGCTGAGATGGTTAAGCTAAAAACTGGATATGATACCAGAATCCCAAAGAAAAGCAAGAGATGCACAACTGCTTAAGAGTTGTTGACGAGTCACAGAGTGAATGGAAGAATTAATTTGTGCTGTAGTACAAGCCGGACAGATCCATAAAGTGCTCTAGTCATGTCTGAAAACTGAATGACATGTTCAGATTTTACACTTGTCCTGTGCCGAGAGTGGATGAGGTAATATAGAGTCTAGGGTGTTAAGTTGTCAATCTCACCTTCATTCTTGCTGGATGGGTTCGGAGCCATTCCTCGGCTCCGACTCGGCACTTGCTAAGCTCGAGAGCTAATTTTACCAGCTCGAGGCAACTCTGTATCCCATGATGCAAGGCGGAGACTACCCAGATCTCGTTTGCCGCTTCGCTAACGAGGTGCCTCTTTTACCAGCTCTAGGTAAGTTTTTCTTATAATAAGACTTTTAGTCTCATCCCTTTTATTTTTCATAACCCTAGTAGTTTTGTGAACTTTAATGTTTATTTTAACCCTGTTCCCTTTTTTTCGGGTTATTTATCCCCTTCCCTAGGTTAGGCCTTAGGCTTTTCCCTTTCCTATTTTTTTCCTGTCAGGGATTTTTGTGTCTGTTTGAGTGTTGTATCCCTGTTAAGTTTACATTTTTGGTTTGGGTGTTATTTGTGTGTGTGTTTGTGTTTTTTCCTGTCAACTTGTGTTCCCTCGACACAGCTATGTCGAAGGACACAAAGGTCTCAGGCTACAAGAAGTGTGACTCATGCTGTCAGAAGATGTCTCTGACAGACGGTCACACTTCTTGTGTTTACTGCCTGGGACCTCTGTACCTGCAGGACTCTTGTGCTATCTGTCATGCCTTCAGCCCAAGAGTCCTGCAGGAGCGTAGAAATAAGTTAATATTGAGGGGCTTATTAAAGCCTGAGAGCTCCTCGACTAAGTCGGTTCCGGGGAAGCCCTCGAAACCTGTTAAGCCTTCGGCTGCAAGTCCCAAGCCGTCGGCTACTGGTTCAACTTCTTTAGTGTCGAGATCAGCTCCGGCCGGAGCCGATCCTTCCATGCTAGAAATCACAACATTGGCTCCATCCGGCGCCGATACTGCCAGATCTGGACACTCAATGTCGGCTCCGGCCGGAGCCGACGTATCCTCGGCTCCTTTGGCTCCACCTATCTCTAAAAAGAGATCTCGATCCCCCTCATTGGAATTGATACGTTCGGCTCAAAGATCACCCTTGCTCTCGGAGCGGAGCCATCGGAGCCGTTCTTCTCGGTCGTCCAGGCTGTCTGATCACGACCTCGAGAGAGTGGTGAGTAGACTATTAAAGTCTCAGGCATTGGCCCAAATGCTCCATAGCCCGTCTCAACAGACGGTAGCTATTGCACATCCACCTAACATTCCTCCTTCGACTCTCCTACAGAGGTCGGAGCTGGAGCTCCTCGGAGCCGTGACTGTTGTAGCTTCGGAGCCGATACCACACCTTTCGGCTCAGTCGTCCTCTGCTCTAATTTCCTCCTTGAGGCCTTCATTGGAGGGATCCGGGCGTCTGGTCTTTCTCATCGGCTCCGAGGGGGCGAGTGGTATCGGACCCTTGTCCGACCCCATTCTCCCTCTCGGGGCTTCGGCGTTGGTGAGCTCAGCCCAGACATCTGCCTCGGAGCCTTCCCTCTCGGTGAGGCCTGGGGTTCCTATCTCTTCAGCGGAGCGGGAACCTTCCGGTCTCTCTGATGGGGGAGCCTTTGAGGTGATGAGGGGTGTACTAGCCCCTGGTCGTAGTCAACGGTCAGTTCCATCAGCTCCTCCCACTACAGTGCCTGCTGACGTTTCTTCCCACTCTCTTGCTCCCGGACCCAGAGATCCAACGCCTCAGGTTTCCCCATTGGGAATATCTTCCTCTTCCGAGGCTTCTCCTGATCCGTCAGGTGAACCTCCGCGTAAGAGGACATGTAAGAGGAAACATCTAGACTCCCCCGAGTCTATTACATCTGATACTGACTTGGATGAGTCGGAGGGATCCCCAAGGTCCTCCTCTGAGGATGTCTCTTTCTCAGACATCCTTGAACTCCTTAAGCAGAGGGGGAACTGGCCCTCCCTTAATCCTTCCGAGGACGAGTCAGTATACTTGGAGGCGTTCGGATCTCGACCCTCCACCTTCTGGGTGTCTCCGCCTTTCGACCCTCTTATGGATGTAGTGGCTCGGAAGGCATGGATGGCCCCGGATTCAGTGGAACCTATTCCTAGGAGGCCTTCTAAATTTATTACGGCCCCATCAGATAGGCAATATTTGACAAAAGGTGTCCCGGCTGATGCCATGGTGGTGGCTGCAGCCACCAAGAAGGAACTAGCTGATTCTTCAGTACCTGTCCATCCTCCTAACAAGGATTCTAGGACTATGGACAGGTACGGCAAGCGGATTTTTTCTTCAGCGACCTTTGCCATGCGATCGCTGAACTACTTGTGTCACTTCACCCGCCTTCAAAGAGATGTTCTTAAAGAGTTGGGAGAAGTTTTACAGGATCCGTCAGCTGCTGGGTCTCAGGATAAGATTAGCTCACAGCTAGGAATCCTTAACTCCATTGTTAACTCCTCCATGCGGCTCATTTCTTATGCAGCTGATGGAGCGAGTAGGGCCGCAGGCACAGGAGTGGCTTTAAGGCGTCAGTCCTGGATGCGGCTTTGTAATTTTGCAGACCCCTTCAAGGCGTCCTTCACAAACTCCCCTTTTGATTGCTCGACCTTGTTCGGACCTCAAGTGAAAGACACTTTGACTAGATGCGAACAAGATGGCAAGACTCTTTCTGCCGTAGGAGTCCGTTTCTCCACCCCTTCAAGACCTTACCCAAAAGGTCAGAAGGGAGGGAAAATGTGGTTCCGCAAATCTCAAGGAGTCACGCTTGATGCACGAGGTCAGTTTACCCCCAGAGGCAGAGGGGGTAACAACAACAGACACCACCCTAGGGGCAGAGGGGGTCCGCAGAATCAGGGTAGCAGAGAGCCTCTTTCTGACAAACCCTTCCAGCATCCCTGATATGTTGCCCGATTGTCCACCTTCGGAGGCAGTCTGGGGAAGATTATCGCTGTTCCCAATAGCCTGGCTTTCCCTTTCTCAAGACAAATGGGTACAGTCGATTATATCAGAGGGTTACAAAATTCCCTTTATTTAAACCCCAATGCAGCAAAAGGGAACCCTTCCAGACATTCCACCCGGTCTAAGGGAACTAGCAGTACCAGAGATATCAAGACTGCTAGCAAAAAGAGCCATCCAGCCAGTCCCAGCAGACCAAATAGGATCCGGAATCTACTCAAGGTTCTTTTTAGTTCCAAAAAAGACAGGGGACTGGAGACCAATATTAGATCTGAGCAAACTAAACAAGTTTGTAAAGAAAACAAGATTCTGGATGGTCACACTTCAGTCCATTCTACCCTTTCTGGGCAAGGACAATTGGATGTGCTCGGTAGATCTTCAGGATGCGTACTATCACATAAAAATTCACAGGCGCTCCAGAAGATTTCTCCGCTTTCGGCTGGGGACCAGTCACTTCCAATTCAGGGCCCTGCCCTTTGGACTCACTACAGCCCCCAGAGTGTTCACCAAATGTATGGCAGCGGTTACGGCTCACCTGAGACGTCAAGGATTCCAGGTGTTTCCATATCTAGACGACTGGCTCCTCACTGCCACCACCAGGCATCAACTTCTCCAGGCCAGAGATTACACCATTCACATTGGGCTAGGGATTTCTATAAATTTCGAAAAATCTGCCTTGTCGCCTTGTCAATCTATTACTTTTATAGGTGCAAAATTGGACACCGTACAACTTTCAGCAAAGTTAACAGACCAAAGGATCTTGGACATTCAAAGTCACGTCCAGGTGATTCTTCTCAGCTACAAAATTCAGGCCAGATTTGCTCTGAAAGTATTGGGTCTTATGGCAGCTGCCATAACACTTCTTCCCTTCACCCGTTTTTACATGCGTCTTCTACAATGGATGCTATTCGCCCAATGGTCCTTTCAACAACTACCCATGCATCACAGGATCATAATCACTCCAACTTGCAAAAGACATCTGACCTGGTGGATATCGTCCCCTCAAGTCCATCAGGGCAGACCCTTTGTTCCTCCTGCCCCGGTCGCCACGGTTACATCGGACGCCTCCCTGATCGGGTGGGGGGGGCATTATCAGGGCTGGATGGTCCATGGCACTTGGCAACCTTACGAATACCATCTGCACATAAATGTCCTAGAGATGAGAGCAGTGCTTTTAATGTTGCAAGCCCTCAACGACTCTCTTCCCCTGGAAACTATTGCAGTCCAAACGGACAATATGTCTGTAGTGTGGTATATCAACAAACAGGGCGGAACCAAGTCCTATCCACTGTGTCGAGAGGCTCTCAGACTTTGGCAATGGGCAATCTCTTCTCAGCGGTTTCTGATAGCAACGCATATCCCCGGGAAATCCAACATCATAGCGGACAGGTTGAGCAGAGCTATTCTCATGCCTCACGAGTGGTCTCTCAAACAATCAGTGATGGAAGAGATTTTTCAGGAGTGGGGCCTTCCTTGCTGCGACCTTTTTGCTACACCTCAAAACAGCAAATCTCCAGACTTCTTCTCTCTCTTCCCCCTTCCAGGCCATCCCCCCAGAGACGCTCTAACCCAAGATTGGCCCCGGGGACTTCTTTATGCCTTTCCCCCCTTTCTGCTGATACCTTAAGTAATTCAGAAAGCAACCGCCTTGAGAGCCAAGTTGATTCTCATTGCCCCTTATTGGCCTCGACCGATATGGTTTCCGTTCCTACATCGTTATCTCTTGGTACAGCCATGGCATCTGGACCCGGTTCCAGATCTTCTGACCCACCAGTCGGGGCAGCTGCACCAATCCATACCTTCTCTCAACCTCACTGCTTGGTTTCTCCATTTCCATCCTTAGCCAGGCTCCCTATGATTTCTAATCCCGTCCGGGATATCATAGTAGCTTCCCTAAAATCCTCTACCAGAAGGATTTACACTAGTAAATGGCAACGTTTCTCCTCCTGGGCAAAAGCTAGGAACATAGACCCCTATACTGCTCCAATTCATTCGGTCTTGGACTTCCTAGCTGAGATTTTTCATTCAGGATCCTCTTCCTCCACAGTAAAAGTTCAGCTGGCAGCCATTTCGAATTTTCATATACACCTTTTGGACCACAACATTATGTCACATAAACTTTGCAAGGCATTCCTTCGAGGTATCTTTTTACTTAAACCTCCGATTAGAGACCCCCCACCACAGTGGGATCTAAATTTAATTTTAACATCCTTGATTCTCCCACCTTTCGAACCTGCGGCTGCCTGTTCATTGAAATTTCTTTCTTGGAAGACACTCTTTCTAGTCGCCATTACTTCTGCCAGGAGAGTATCTGAGCTTCATGCTCTCTGCATTCGTCCTCCCTACTTAATTTTCCACAAAGACAGGGTATCTCCAAGGACTAATCTGTCTTTCTTACCCAAAGTGGCATCGCAGACGAACCTAAATCAATCCATTGATCTTCCAGTGTTTTTCCCAAATTATTCTGATAGAGTGGAACAAAAATTGCATTGTCTTGATGTTCACCTCCAGCTCAGGTATTATCTAGACAAAACTAAACATTTTAGGAAATCTGATCAACTGTTTCTATCCTATGCAGAGAACAGGAAAGGCCTTCCAGTTTCCAAGGTGACTTTATCTAGATGGCTGTCTTCTGAGATTACTTACATTTATCAGCTCAGAGGCAAAGAGTTGATTTCTAGGCCAAAAGCCCATTCTACCAGAGCTCTAGCTACATCTACAGCTTTTCAGGCTAGACTTCCAATAGACACTATTTGTGCAGCAGCCACATGGGCCTCTCCTCATACCTTTGTTTCACATTACAAATTAGACTTGGCCTCCAGAGACAGAGCGAATTTTGGTTCCACAGTTCTCAAGAGTCTGTTCCATTGAGCCAGCCAGGATAGAGGTGCTAGGGACGTGGTCCCATCCAGCAAGAATGAAGGCGAGATTGACAACTTGACATTAAGAAGTTATGTACCTACCGTAACGTTCCATGTTAGTTGTCTTCTCTCGCCTTCTTTCTTGCGTCCCGCCCTCCATCCCCCTAGCCTGGTCAGACCGAGAAGATTATGCCTCTTCTATTAAGAGGCTTTATCCTTTTTTCTAGCTAATCAGCTTCTAGTGTCACTAGATTAGGTTGATCCTTTTCAGAGGATTATGATGATTATGATTGTCATTTTTAGTATTGTTACTTTTCTTCCTCCTTTACAGTTGGAAGAATATATTCCTAATTTCCTTAGCTACCAAACGAGATCTGGGTAGTCTCCGCCTTGCATCATGGGATATAGGGTTGCCTCGAGCTGGTAAAATTAGCTCTCGAGCTTAGCAAGTGCAGTCGAGCCGAGGATCGGCTCCGAACCCATCCAGCAAGAAAGAAGGCGAGAGAAGACAACTAACATGGAACGTTATGGTAGGTACATAACTTCTTAATGTGATAGTGTTCAATCTCGCCGTTTGTTCTTACACATGGGTTCGGAGCCGATCCTCGGCTCCGTGTCGGCCGCTTGCAAGCTCTGCATCGAGAAGAAGCTCGAGACAATCTAATACCCACAATCCCCCTCTGCCTTTACCTCAGATCTAGTTTGCCGCTGCTGCATTCGCATCGCTGGGAGCTAGCTCGAGCATCTTGAGATAAGATATAACTTATTTTTGTTATATTTTTAGAGAAAATTTGTTCTAATAGTACCTTTTGGTATACTTAGTGTATGTGTGTGTGAGTAGGTAGAATTTCTCGGTACCGTTAAGTTTATTATTTAACTGGTTAGAGTTTTTCGGGGCCTACCAACCCTTCTTAAATTTGACAACCGGACTGACATTTACATCGGATTTGACCTTTTTCTACCGGATTTGACTTTTATACTGGACTTGACTTTTATCTTTCCTGTAATATGTCTGAGAAGCTTAAATCAGGCTTTAAGCGTTGTCAGTGTGGCCAAAAAATGTCAGTTACTGACAACCATAGTTCCTGTGTCTACTGCCTTGGCCCTCTCCACTTACAAGAGGACTGTTCAATTTGTCACTCGTTTAGTGGGAGGGTCATGACAGATAGGCGCAGGAAACTCATGGACAGAGGGTTATTAAAACCTTCCTTTCAGGAGGCTCTGGATGCTTCAGACCAGGCATCAAAATCCTCTAAGGAATCGAAGACGTCGGAGCCCAAGTCATCGGCTCCGAGCTCTTGAGTAAAGTTAGATCACCGGTTCCACAGACTTCGGGCCGAGTGTTCAACTGGTGTCGGTTCCTGAGCCTCGAGTCTTGGAACCGGTGATGGAGCTCCCTCCATCGACTTTATTGAGGTCGGCTCCGTCTTCGGTTCCTTCGACCCGTTCTTCTTCCAAGCTCTCCGATGTCGATGTGGATCGTGTGGTGCAGAAGTTATTGGAGCATTCGGCCCTGTCCAAACTTATTTCAGTTTCCACCCAGTTGGTGTCGAAACTTGAAGGCCTCCCATTGTCTCCATCCATTCCTCCTCCGAGACCTGTCCAGTCTTTGGAGCCGGAAGAGGTTGATCTTCTGATTGTGGAGCCCTCGGGTCCAGAACCGTCTTTTTCTCGGCCTGTTCCTCTCACCTCGACTCCGTCGGACCCGGTACCTGAGTCTCGGAGCCGACGATCTGTCCTTGGTTCCAGGGCCGAGAGTCGAACCGACGTTTCGGTTCCGACTCTCCCCCTCGGGGCCTCGGCGCAGATCGATTCGGCTCCGTCCTCGGGGTCGATGCCTTCGGTGCCTGTTTCGGGGATTCTTCCCATTTCTTGAACCGGAGATTCTTCGACTCGGGCCCCGGGGCTTCGATCTAATGAGGAAGGTGTTGTCTACCCAGACAACCACATCAGTGGAAACAACCTCTCCTCCCCATAAAGGGCCGTTATCCTCCTCTGCACCCACGGCCACATCCAAGCGTCGAGCACCGGTGTCTCAGCCACCCCTGGAGGTGCCCCTCTTCCTCGGAGGGTTCTTGGGATGCTCCCGACGAAGAAGTCCCTAGGAAAAGATTGTGTAAGAGGAGACACTTGGATTCTCCACAAGAATCCTTGACATCCGATACTGACTTAGATGAGTCAGAAGGGTCCCCTAAGTCACCTTCAGAAGATGTCTTTTTCGGACATATTGGAGATCCTGAAACAGAGAGGTGACTGGCAGTCCCTCCCCTTCTGAGGATGAGTCAGTCTTGCTGAAGGCATTGGTGCTCGCCCTTCTTCTTCCTGGGTCACTCCGCCTTCGATGAATTAATGGAACTTATTGCTCGAAGGCGTGAGGCTCCTGACACAGTGGAACCAGTCCCAAGGAAACCCAATAAATATATCACTGCACCCCAGGACAAGACTTACTTAACAAAAGGAGTTCCAGTGGACGCTATGGTGGTGGCAGCGGCCACGAAAAGGAGATGTCGGAATCTTCCTCATCTGTCCATCACCCTAATAAAGATTCTAGGACGATGGACAGGTATGGGAAGCGCATTTTTAGTTCAGCGGCTTTTTCCATGCGATCCCTGAACTATTTGACCCACTTTACACGGCTACAGAGGGATCTAGTCAAAGAGTTGGGAGATACCCTCCAGGGTACTACGGATGCTGCTGTCTCAGAGAAAGTGACGGCGCAACTTAATACCCTTACATCCATTGTGAACTCGTCCATGAGGCTGATCTCTTACGCAGCGAAGGTTCGAGTAGGGCAGCAGCTTCAGCGATTGCTCTTCAGACAATCCTGGATGCGCTTATGTTCTTTTGGAAGCCTTCAAGTCTTCCTTTACTAACGCCCCATTTGACGGTGCCACTCTCTTTGGCCCCAAAGTAAAGGAGACCCTTACCCGGTGTGAGCAGGAGGGAAAGACTCTGTCTGCTGTCGGAGTCCGTTTTCCACCCCAACCAGACCGTACCCCAAAGGACAACGTGGTGGAAAAATGTGGTTTCGGAAACACCAAGGATCTTTAGCGGGCACACAGGGTGATGCCCCTTCTAGAGGCAGAGGAGGGGCGGAGGTGGAAGACGCCGCCCTCGCAGCAGAGGCGGCCCGCAGAATCAAGGTGACAGGGATACACTCCTGGGAAACCTTTCCAGCACTCCTGAGAGGAGGCCCGACTGTCCTGCTCTGGAGGCAGTCGGGGTCGCTAGCTTTATACCCTCAGGCCTGGCAAAGTATAACTACAGACAAGTGGGTAAAAGCGTGGTTACCAGAGGTTATAATATACCTTTTCTATCCCATCCCATTCCAAAGAAAAGACTCCCAGATGTACCGCCCCATCTAGAGAGCCAGCAGCTATAGAAATTTCAAAGCTGCTAGAAAAGAGTCATCCAACCAGTCCCAGCGGACCAGAAAGGATTCGGGACTTACTCAAGGTTCTTTTAGTTCCAAAGAAAACAGGGACTGGAGGCCCATTCTGGACCTAAGCGATCTCAATACCTTCACAAGAAAGAAAAGTTCCGAATGGTCACGCTTCAATCGATCCTTCCATTCTTACAGAAGGACGACTGGATGTGCTCAATAGATCTGGAGGATGCATACTACCACATCAAAATGGCCAGGGCATCCAGAGATCATTTGCGCTTCCGGCTGGGTGCCAGTCACTTTCAATTTTGAGCCCTGCCCTTTGGTCTGACCTCAGCCCCCAGGGTCTTCACCAAATGCATGGCAGTGGTAGCGTCTCACTTGAGACGCCAAGGATTCCAGGTGTTTCCGTATCTGGACGACTGGCTCCTTTCTGCCACCACCCAGCGTCAACTTGTACAGGCCAGAGACTATACTCTTCAACTGTGTATTCACCTAGGAATATCCGTAAACTTCGGAAAATCCTTACTACAGCCATCACAGAGTATCTTATTCATAGGAGCGAATTAAATACACATCAGTTAATTCTAAGACTTCCTCCAGAAAGGATACTTTCACTTCAGACTCACATCGTCTTCTTCTCTTGTCCAGGAAATCCCCAGCAAAACTGGTACTGAAGGTTTTGGGACTCATGTCAGCTTCTCTTATTGCAATACCCTTGGGAAGGCTGCACATGAGAGTCCTACAATGGCTACTGTTTGCACAATGGTCGTTCCAACAACTACCTCTAACACACGAGATTCTTATAACGAACACATGCAAAACACACCTAAACTGGTGGCTTCACGTGCAACCTTTCCAAGGGGAGACCATTTGTGCTACCCACGCCTACAGTTACGGTGACCACGGACGCTTCCCTGATAGGGTGGGGGGGCATCTTTCAGGGACAGACAGTCCAAGGCGAATGGACCAATTCAGAGTACAATCTGCACATCAATGTTCTAGAGTTGAGGGCAGTGTTTCTAGCGTTGCAACACTTTGCTCCCCTTCTTCCTCTGGGAACTATTGCAGTTCAGACGGACAACATGTCGGTAGTCTGGTACATAAACAAGCAAGGGGGAACCAAGTCCTATCAGCTATGCAGAGAGGCCATGAGAATCTGGCAATGGGCGGAGTCCACGGGTCGCTTTCTAATAGCAACGCACATCCCGGGGTCATCCAACATCATAGCCGACAGGCTGAGCAGAGCAATTCTGTTACCGCACGAGTGGTCCCTAAAACAGTCAGTTGCAAAAAAGATTTTTCGCACGTGGGGCCAGCCTTTCTGCGATCTGTTTGCGTCTCCAATGAACGCCAAATGCAGCAGCTACTTTGCCCTATTACCCCCTCCAGGGGAAGTCCCCAGGGACGCACTGATTCACGATTGGCCCCCGGGACTCCTGTACGCATTTCCTCCATTCCCCCTGATATCAAAGTTTCTCCAGAAAGCCAGAAACCTACACAGGACAATAATCCTCATTGCCCCATTCTGGCCTCGTCAAATTTGGTTCCCCTTCCTGATGACACACTGCATTCGGGGACCCTGGATCCTGGACCCAGAGCCAGATCTATTGACTCACTCGTCAGGGGCTCCCCATCCCGCGCTCTTGTCCCTCCATCTAGCAGCTTGGCTGCTCCAGTTCCCAACTTAGCCAGGTCTGATCTTCTTTCGCCTGCAGTTCAGAATATATTAGTGGCTTCTCATAAAGCTTCCACTACTAAAACATATTCTAGTAAATGGAAGCGATTTGTATTCTGGGCGAATACACAGCAAGTGGATCCTTTTATAGCTCCCTTGAATAAAATATTAGAGTTTTTAACAGTCTTGTTCCATCAGGGGGCTTCTCCTGCCACATTAAGAGTTCAATTGGCTGCCATTTCTAATTTCCATGTGGAAGAATGTGGGGCTCCTGTTATGGCCCACAGACTTTGTAAAGCCTTTTTAAAAGGGGCCTTTCATATTAGACCACCAATTAGATCTCCTACGTCACCTTGGAGTCTAAACTTATTGTTATCTAAGTTAATGTTGCCCCCCTTTGAACCAGCCTCCTCTTGCCCATTGAAATTTTTGTCTTGGAAGACTCTCTTTTTGGTAGCCATTACATCCGCTAGGCGAGTATCTGAACTTCAAGCTCTCTCCATCAAGCATCCTTATTTGATCTTTCACTCTGACAGAGTTTCTCTTCGAACTAATTCATCCTTCCTTCCTAAAGTTTGTTCTATTAATAATATTAATCAGTCCATTGAATTACCCACTTTCTTCAAGAATCACTCCAACAAAATGGAGTATATGTTGCACAAATTAGATGTTCACAGACAGCTAAGGTTTTACTTGGATAGAACAAAAGATCACAGAAAAACTGATCAACTTTTTGTGGCCTTTGCTGATAACAGGAAAGGAGTAGTGGTTACCAAAATAACTCTTTCTAAGTGGTTAACGGATTGTATAATCTATGTCTATGATTCTTCAAATCAAACTCTTTTGCACAAACCCAAAGGACATTCCACAAGGTCAGTGTCTACATCCCTGGCTCATGCAGCCCGCCTACCACTAGACGCTATTTGTGCGGCTGCTACTTGGTCTAAGCCACATACATTCATTTCTCATTATAAGGTAGACAAGGTTTCTAGGGACAGGGCAACCTTTGGTTCCACTGTGCTCAAGAACGTCCTTCCGTGAGTTCCTCAGGAACAAGGAGCTAGGGACGCTACCCATGTGTAAGAACAAACGGTGAGATTGAACACTATCACATATAGAAGTTATGTCCTTACCATAACGTTCCATGTGGAGTGTTCATCTCGCCTTTGTTCTTACATTCCCACCCTCCCACCCTTAGGAAGAACGTTCAGTTTTGGTGCCTGGCCTGGGGCATTCTGCTTCTGCTTTGCAGTTGTTGTATATATAGTTGATATGTATATATATGTATATATGTGTATATATATATATATATATATATATATATATATATATATATATATATATTTAGACCCTTAGTTCTGTGCATATGTGATGTAAGCATGAGTGTGCTCTTTCTGACTACTGGTTTGCTTGCAAACTAGATCTGAGGTAAAGGCAGAGGGGGATTGTGGGTATTAGATTGTCTCGAGCTTCTTCTCGATGCAGAGCTTGCAAGCGGCCGACACGGAGCCGAGGATCGGCTCCGAACCCATGTGTAAGAACAAAGGCGAGATGAACACTCCACATGGAACGTTATGGTAAGGACATAACTTCTATTTTTCGACCATCCCAGATTTAACCAAAGATTTAAGCAAAGAGTATTGGCAGTTTCTCGCTAATGAAAACACCGCATTCTGTGTTACTTGACTGTCTCTCTCCCCCCCCCCCCCATTATTTTCTCTTACCCTTTGGACCTCACAGAGCTCCTGCCACTCTTCTGTGCTCCTATATAAAGTTCAGAAACCTCCTAACATGTGCTCAGCATTGTACCTTGATGTAGTAGTTTATTTTGGGTGGCCACGGTGGTGCAGCAGTTAGCATTGCCACCTCATAGCAAGAGGTTCTCCGGTTCGATCCTCTGCTGGGGTGCCTTCTGTGCGGAGTCTGCATGTCCTCCCTGTGGTTGTGTGTGTTTCCTCCCACACCCAAAGCCATGCTGTAGGTGGATTGGACACTCTAAATTGGCCCTAGGCGTGAGTGTGTGTGTGTGTGTGTGTGTGTGCCTTCTGTGGAAGGTTGGGTGCCGCGCTGGCAACTCGACACAGTAAAACTCCACTGCCAATCATGAGCAGACAGGTGATCCGCTGTGGCGAGAACTGGGAAAGCCGAAAGAAGAATTATCAAGTGTCATGTTTATTTAAAGTGTGTTGGACACTCCAAGAAAGGCAGCATTAACTATGACAGAAGCCAGATACTTGAGTTATGTGAGTGAAAGAGGGGTCATCAGATCCCAGAAAGAGAAAGCAGAAGCTGTCAAAAACTTCTCTGTACTCATTAACAAATGACAAGTGAAAGTATTCTGAGGAGTAGAAAGCAACAATGGACAATTTGTATCCAACTTTGCTGTCAGCGCGTATTCTCTGACATATGTTACAAAAGGTAAGGCTCCAATCCGTAAAAAGTGGACCATAGGAGCCGATGAGTCTTTTAGCCGCAGTCTTCCATTTAGAGCCAGGCTGGTTACCCATGACTTTACTAAAACCTCTGTGTATACTAGGAGACACAAAAGTATGTTTAGGAGCTGTGTTAAGTTGCAAGTGGGGAGGAAAACCCCATTTGCTACCTAAGCAGGAAGTGAGGTAAGGCTGAAACAGGGTGCTATGCTGTAAAATTACAAAATCTTGACTTTAAGTGGGCAGTAACTTTATAGTTTTATATGTTGCAGTGTAGCTTCTCCTTAGTAACTAATCTATCACCTCTGTAATGGTTGTATAACCAATAGGACACAAACACCAGATTACGTAATTTGGCTTAAATACTATACTGCTTTCATTCGACCATCAGTCATCCTGGTACCATATCCTACTGCATTCAGTATAGAAGCAGGGCCCTTTCTTGGAGGGGAAACATAGTGGTTGTTTCTTAAAAATGCTATTGTGTTGTGCTGTACATACACCATATGTTTTTGTGAGAACTTGATAATAGTTTGCATAGAGACTATATTTCAGTTGCAGACACCTAGAGTAGCATAGCCTAATCAGAATGATGTTTGAGTGGCTGTTAAAAGGACTGGAAGCCCTCAATGTCAGTCATGTTTGTATCTCCTGAGTAATTTTGAGAGCAAGAGTAAAGACTAATCAAACAAAGCTGTGGAAAATACCAATAGAGCATATTGAAATCCTGTGGATCAACTTGTAGACTGCCAAGAGCCTAACTTTTGATGTGCTTGGGATTAGAAGGCAACTTGACAAGAGCTGCAAGGCTGTGAACTGTAAGAAATTATAAAGTGAAGTAAAAACTGGAAGCCACAGAAAGCCAGGATAACCAGTAATTCACATACGTTTTTTGATAAACCACAGGGTAAGTGCTTTCATTTTATAAAAAGACAAATCTTTTTTATAAGACGAAAGCACTTAGCCTGTGGTTTATCAATAAACATTTGTGGATTACTGGTTATCCTGGCATTCTGTGGCTTCCAGTTTTTACTTCATATTCTACTTTTGACTGGAATTGGTGTGTTTCGTGTTTGATATTGAGTTTTTGTAAGAAATTATAGTTTGAGAGACTTTAAAAGTGGGCTAAAACACAGACCTGAGTGGTATACAGTAATCAGAAATCAGTAAAGCAAAAAAGTGCTTGAAAATGTACCTCACTTTATAACTTTTTCATGTTAAATAACCTGTAATTAAAGAAATTGTAGAGTATTGTATCTGCTGTAGTTATGACACATTTAGTGTCTGAGTTTTGTCATCAGTAAAGTTAGTATAGTATAGTAATTAATGCTGTTTCTGCTTTTTTATGAGCACTGGGGATTTTCCTGTCTCGCACCAACTCTCTGAGCAGTTTTTTAAATTAAAAGAACTGAAGAGGATACATGACGTTGCTGGTTTTAAAAGGGTCATCTTGTACACCTTAATTGGTACAGTTTTAGGCCTGGGCCTGAATTAGTCGTCACAAGGAAAACAAACACTGGAAAGCGAACTGTAGCAAGGCAAATCAGAAAGTGGGAAATCCAAATGCAGTGATTTGTTACTGTGACATCTTAATGAAGATCTACTGTACTGCTAAGTAAATTAAACAGTTTTATTTTTATTACTACAAGATTACACATCATGGAATCCACTTTTTCTAAACCAAAATTTATGATTCTTGTGTTATTGGAAGTTCTTGTACTGTATTTAGAGGATTTTTTTATGAATAAATGACTCCATTGGTCCATTTGTTTATTGCTGTTAAATTTATTGTTCATTTTTTGTATAGGTTGAAGGAAAGGCAGTTTTGATCACAGGCTGTGACACAGGGTTTGGGTTTGCTCTTGCAAAGCACTTGCATGCCCTAGGATTCACTGTTTTTGCTGGGTGCCTCTTCAAGGTGAGTAGCTGGAATGTAAATATTTCTTTTTAAAAGTATAAGTTTAAAAGTACACTTGTGCTTATTTTTGGAACCATTTGTTCTTATGAGTTATTTTATTTCTTGCTTATTAATCTTTAATGTTTGAGCTAAAATTTTAGAATTAATATATGCCTAAGGGTATATTAGCCAAAGTTAAACTCTCTCTTTGGAATTTATCAGGACTTTTGGAAATGAAGATATTTTACTTTTCTAGTGAATAGAATATTATAATATTAAAGTACCTTTTCCTTCTCTATCTGCATGTGTATAATCATGACATCACACTTTTGATATGTGTGGTCCTGTTTGTTCCAAGCACAACAGATAGGGTTGCATGCCCTAGCATTGTTTTTTTTTTTTTTTTTTTTTTTATTTATTTCTTCCAAGCCTGTCATGCATTTTAGCTCTTGCTGAGTGTACATAGTTTCATAGTTTGGTGCTAGGCTATCTGCCCTGGGGCATTTATAAGCCTAGCCATAGTGATGTGGCTTTCGCCACTCCATGTAATGGTACAAAAGTGTACAGAATAGATTTAGAATACTGTGCCTCTGTCTAGTAGTGACACAGTGAAGACCCCCTTACATAATAGAATTAGTTTACTGTGCCTCTGTCTAGTAGTGACACAGAGATGACCCCTGGGGTAAACCTACGATCTCCCATCCACTTGTCAAGATTTCTCTTGAAGAGAGTCAGTGAGGGGCTCTGCCTAACATAAACTGGGATTCTGTTCCAGAGTATGGGAAGCCTCTGAGTTATGAATCTGTCCTTCCAGCATGTCATATTCATATTTGTGTTGAGCTTCAAATCTTTAGCTCTCGTGGTTCTGATGGATTTGGATTTTTTGAGGTGGAGCATGTCCATCAATTCCTGATTGGACATGGCCTTGTACGTCAGGCTCAGATCACCTCTGAGTAGGCGGTATGCTACTGAATAGAGTTGGAGTTTCTTTAGTCTGGCAGCATATGACATATGTTGGAGACCCTTGATCCTTTTGGTGAGGTACTTTTGGGGTCTCTCTAGCTGTTGCAAGTGCCGGGTGAGGTACATACCAAATGGGGCATTGTACTCAATCATGGGCCTGATAAGGGAGGAGTACAGGGACACAGTGACCTCCTTTGATCTGGATGTGAATCCCTTCATGATAAGGTGGGCAAGGTAGAAAGTCTTTCTAACCACTTTGGCAACGTGGGTGTCAAATGAGAGGTCACTATCGACTTGGGTCCCCAGGTGTCCGATTACTTTTTCTGTACTCAGTGGGTTACCGCCTATGTGATAATTTGTGGGCACTTTATTTTTCCCAAAGGGGATGACTATACATTTTTTGGCATTTAGTTTAAGGCCATGACTCCGGCACCAGTTGTCCATTTCAGTGAGGCCTTTCTGGTGTCAAACAAGGTGGAACTGTCATGGGGGAACTGATAAAGGAAACCTTGAAGCTTTCTACAAAATCACATAGCCACATTCAGGCATGGCATCACTTGATGTACCATCTGCCACATCTGAGGTAGAATGCAGGGTAGACATTTCATTGAAGAGTTGCAATGATTGATGTCTAAAGCTCTAAGCTCTTCTAAGTGTACCTTCAGTTATCAGATTGCAGCTTTAAGGGCACCACAGAAGTTGCCTTTTTTGTTTTGCACCAGCATATAGGGTATCAGACAGTGAACCCCATGACTCGCTTGTGTCAAAATGTAAAGCTCAAGGCATTAACCTTGATACTGCATTACTTTAGGTGATACCCTCAGCAGCCTCCATTTCTTTTTTTGCACAGTTGTTGCTCTTTAGCAAGTGGTCAGTGTCTGCAGACAAGTGCAAGAGTGGCCATAGAAACCCCCTCTTCTTGCAGCAGCTCATGGGAATGAAATCTGAGATTATGCAGAATTTCTCCTCACTTTTTGGGACAAGTTGATATATCTCAAGTGAACAAACACTATAACAAGAACACATTTATGGCTGTGAACTATGATGTGGGGGATTGGCGTCCTCCATTCCTTGTGAAATTGATCCTTCACTGTTTGAAGGAAGAGAATGTGCTCTAAGGCCCTTGTGTACCTGTTTGGGGTTTTCTAGTCCTTCAGACTTCGTGTTCCCGTACTAGACTTTCACAATGTGCTCCATGTATGATGGAAGATAGTTGAGGAAGTGTAGAGGATAATCCCATAGAATGTAGGTGAAATGCTGGTCTTAAGGCCTTTATTAGCTTCTAAGTCCCTTGTGTTACCCATAGTCTTATCTCACAATTGCATATTTGGTTGATATCAAGCTCTTCTTTCAAATGAAGTTTCATGCTGTGTTCCACATGTTCTTCCTGCATGAGAGAGGTCATGATGTTCTTCATCTCACATTGCTGCAGTCCTGAACACTTGGGTAGTCCGCTGTCCTCGGTCGGCCCGAATATCAAAGTATTAGGCTGACGTCGGTCAAGGCGCTTAAGACTGACATCAGGACGTCAGGGTACAAATGCGCATGACCGACGTCATATCCTCAGTCTTTTTTGCCGCATGGTCCGATGCAGAAGCAGCGTTGCAAGTGCCGTTCGGCGTTCTGAAATTTTTCGAATTCGGAGTTTCAGACCGAGTCAAAGTTGGCTAAGTACCCCGTTGGGGAATATTTTAGTTTTTTCTTGCCTCAGTGGTTTACCGGATGTCAGAAAAAGTGAATAACTGTATTTCTTGTGGGAAACAGATACCGCATAGAGATTATCATACTTTGTGTATTCCTTGTTTGGGGCCTGAGCACGACGTTGTTGGGTGTCGCTTTTGTGCTAGGTTCAATAAGCGCACTATTAAGCGAAGGTTAGATTGTGCCAGGTTGGTCTTTGGGAAGCGGTGCAATTATAAGATGCCGTCGGATGCTCCGACGCCCACTTCTTCGAAGAAGCGCAAAGACAAAGCAGCTAAACCCAGGCAAGAAGAGTCGTCCGTACCGGACGCCGGTTCTTTAGAGGCGTCAGTGGAACCGGTGGTTCCGCCGGAGGCTTCTCTGGAGTCCCAGGGAGAGACTTTGTTATTGCAGGATGTGGCCCCTCAGGAGGCAGGTCAGCCTGAAGGGGCTTCTCAGGTTACTGTACTCCCCTCCCTTCCTAGGGTGGTTAGGCCCTCTCCTTCTGTTTCTAAGGCTTCTCCCAGAGGCAGGCCAGGTTTGGCTTCTGTTGGTGTCACTCCTAGTTCTTCAGGATCGGTGCCCAAGAAGCACATGCTTAAAATGGCAGAAGATTTAATTACTTTGATTAGAGGTTCTTTGCCCCCTCCAGATAAGAGGCCTAGGGTGGAACCAGAGTTGGGGAGTTTTGAGCAGGCTTCAGATGTTTCAGAGTCTTCGGCTGAAGACTTGCAGGAGTACTCTCCTTATTCTGATTCTGATGCAGATGATTCGACTCCTTCTGCTTCTCCTCCAGAGGATTTTTCTTTTTCAGAGACTCTTCATTCCATGAGGGAACATTTTAAGTGGGAAGGTCAGGACTTCTCTGATTCCAGGAAAAGGCTTAGGGAATTTTTGCTTTTACCCCAGCATAGGCCTTTGGCTATACCACCTGTTCTGGATGTTGTGGAAGATGTGTTTGCAGAGGCTTCACTTAATCCTGATTCTTTGCCTCCTGCTCCTGTTAAACCGGATAGGTATTATAGGGTGCCTGAGGCTCATAAATATCTTTATAAGTGTCCTAGGGCGGACCCAGAAACTGTTAGTCAGGGACCTAAGGGTGTCAAGGCCTCTGTTGTAAAAAATCCGGTTCCTCCAGATAAAGAGGCCAGAGCTTTGGATAGATGGGGAAAGAAAGTCTATACTTCTTCCACCTTAGCTATGAGGGCTTTGAATTGCCAGTTTCACATGTTGAAATATCAAAACTATCTTCTTTCTCAATTGAAGTCTAAGGTAGATGCTCTGGCGGAAGGCATTGAGTGTAAAGAATTACAAGATTTAGTACATGTTTCTGAACAGGTGGGTAAGCATTCTTTACAATGTGGTTTTGATGCTGTACAGGCCTCGTCTAGGGTGGCTGCCACTGGGTCAGTTCTTCGCAGGCACGCCTGGCTGAGGGATCAGAATTTATCTGAACATGTTAAGACAAGGATTTTGGATGCTCCTTTACAGTCTGATGTGTTGTTTGGTTCACCTGTGGAGTCAGTCTTGAAGAAAATGGAGGACAAGGCTAAGTCTATGCAGACTGTTAAAGATTTTTTGCAAGTTCAGCCTCCGAAGTTTAGTAGGAATTGGCCTGCTAAGGGGTGGACGTACCCTTCTTATGATTCACAGTCTAGGGGTAGATCTAGACGTGGTAGGGGCAGAGCTCAGAGCTCCTTCAGACCTAGAACAGGGAGTTCTCCTGCACAATCTTCGGGTGAGGGCAGGGGCCACTCTTTTCGTAAACAGGCCCAATGACCTACCTTTTCAGCTGCCAGATCCTTCTTGCCTGGCAGCACCTTTGGGAGGAAGGTTGGCACTCTTCAAGGAAAATTGGAGTTTGATTACCCAAGACAGATGGGTATTAGATATCATACACCAAGGTTACAGGTTTTATTTCCATACCTTGCCTCCTTTCAAAGGCATGCCGGACGTTCCTCCTCAGCAAAGACTAGAGGCTCACAAACAAATTTCTCTGCTGCTCCAAATAGGGGCCATACAACCGGTCCCTCTGCCAGAAGTGGGCCTAGGATTTTATTCTCGCCTGTTCCTAGTACCAAAGAAGGGGAACACGTGGAGACCAATTTTGGATTTATCTCTCCTCAACACTTATCTGGACATTCCCAAGTTCAAAATGTTGACGTTACAACAGCTTTTACCTCTGCTGGGCAAAGATCACTGGATGGTGACTCTGGATCTCAAGGAGGCTTACCTTCATGTTCCTATCAGGCTAAGTTGCAGGAAGTATCTGCGCTTTCGAGCTGGGACTTCTCATTATCAGTTCTCTGCATTGCCCTTTGGCTTATCTACTGCGCCCAGAGTGTTCACGAAGGTTCTGGCTCCAGTGATAGCTTTCTTCAGGCTAAGAGGAATACAGATCTATCCTTATTTGGACGATTGCCTGATTCTGGCCCAAGGAAAGGACGAACTTCTTCATCATTTACAGTATGTGATAGCAGTGCTAAGATGCCTGGGGTATTCTGTGAACGAAATAAAGTCCAGTCTAGTACCCTCTCAGGACATGTTCTTTCTGGGTGTGAGACTGAATACAGCATCCCAGATGGCCTTTTGACCCCGGACAAACAACAGAATCTTTCTCTTTACTTCCATCAATTGTCTCATCAGTCCAGGCTGACTGCAAGGACAGTCCTTCAAGCCTTGGGGTTCATGGCATCTTGTATTCTGGTGCTTCCCAATGCCAAACTGCATATGAGGAAGCTGCAATGGTATCTCAAAATGTATGGACACAGCACTGCCAAGATATGGACACTGTCATTCAGATAATACCTTGCATTCAAAAGGAATTTTTGTGGTGGGCTCAGGAATGTCACCTAAACAAGGGACTCTCTGTGACCCGGCCAGAGGCGAGTCAGATTCTAACGACAGATGCCTCAGACAAAGCTTGGGGAGCTCATCTAAATGGAAAGTGGGTACAAGACACGTGGCCTGCCAGACTTCAACATCTACATATCAACTTGAAGGAGATGTTAGCAGTCCAATTTGCATTGATAGCTTTCAAGGATTTACTTCTTCCTGGGCAGGTGTTGGTTCTAACAGACAACACAACTGTCATGTGGTACATCAACAAGCAAGGGGAACACATTCTTATCCTCTATGCAGACAAGCAATGATTTTGTGGGAGACTGCTCTCAGTTTACAGCTAAATCTTCAGGCAAGGTTTCTGCCGAGCACAGAACTCCTTAGCAGATGTGTTGAGCAGACAAATTATGGATCCCCACGAGTGGAAATTGGATCCTCATGTATTTCAGAAATTGACAGTGTTATGGGAACTCCAGACATAGATCTGTTCGCTTCTCCACTAAACTACCAGCTGCCAAAGTTTTGCACAAAAGGTTTCATCCCACAGCTTGGAAAGTGGATGCTCTCTCATTCAATTGGAGCAATCTTCATGTGTATGCCTTTCCACCTCTGCCTCTCCTCCCAAAGGTACTACTGAAGGTCAGACAGGACAAGCCAAAGATGATTTTAATAGCTCCAGATTGGCCTCGACAGCACTGGTACCCATTACTGAGAAGTCTGGTAGGAGCCTCCATGGCCTTTGCCTTGATTCCACACCTGCTGTCTCAGGAGAACAGTCATTTACTCAATGTAAAACTTCACTCTCTTCACCTAACAGCCTGGCATATTCTGTTTTAAACCCTGGAGGGTCTCAGCTTCCACAGCAAGTTTTGAATGTTATTTTGGAGGCCAGAAGGCCTAGTACAAGGAAAGTGTACGCAGATAAATGGAAGAGATTTTTATTTTGGAGTACAGCAAAGGAATTTGATGTTTCTAAGCCTAATTTAAGTGTGGCTCTTCAGTATCTTACTGAGTTACTGGACAAAGGTTTGTCCTTCTCTTCTATTAAGGTTCATGCTGCAGCAATTTCTGCTCACTATGACTGTGACCCACCATTGTTTTCTCATCCTTTGTTTAAGCAATTCCTTAGAGGGGCAAAGAATATAAGACCTCCACGTAGAGCTCCTACTCCTGCTTGGGATCTCAATTTTGTGTTGGAGAAACTCACTCTACAACCTTTTGAGCCTGCAGCTACTGCTGAGTTGAAATATTTATCATGGAAGACTGCTTTTTTGTTGGCCATTACCTCTGCAAGAAGGGTTTCTGAGTTGCAGGCCCTTATGGCAGTTGAGCCTTTCTTAATTTTCCATAAGGATAGGGTGTCTTTGCGTACTAATCCTTCCTTTATGCCTAAAGTGGTTTCTAGTGTGGCTTTAAACCAAACTATTCATTTGCCTACTTTTTATGCAAACCCCCAAAATAAAGGGGAAAAGATTTTGCACACTTTGGATATACACAGGCAGTTGCGATATTATTTGAGCAGAACTAAAGGGTTCAGGCAGTCTCAGCAGTTATTTGTTTCATTTGCTTTGGGTTCTCAGGGCAAGCCTGTGTCAAAACAAACTATTTCTAAGTGGATTGGGTTTTGTATTGCTTTCTGTTATTCCCATCATGGTAAGGAGATTCCAGCTGGGATTAGGCCCCATTCCACTAGGGCTACTGCCACTTCTACAGCTTTTTTAAGGGGGGTGGCAACTAAAGATATTTTAGAGGCAGCTACTTGGAGTTCAGTGCATACTTTCTCTAAGCATTACCACCTTCCTCTTTACTCTACTCTAAATCTAGGGCTGGTTTTGCCACTGCAATTTTACAGGGCATTTTGGCAGCTCCTACTGTTTTATAGTTTTGCCATCCTCCCTTACCTCTGCTTTGGGATTCTACCCAAGTGTAAGGACTGCAGCAATGTGAGATGAAGAACATAGTACAGTTTTGTACCTACCATAAATGTAGATGTTCGAAGATCCACATTGCTGCAGTCCAATTTACCCTCCCTCCTTCCCCTCTGTAGTTAGAGGCGGTTGTGTGGTTTGGGTTGTACATATTGTGAATATTGTATATATTGTACATATGGTTAGTACGAGGGTGGTTGGTTGTTTTTTGCTGTCTTTTGGTTTTGACCTTTCTTTTTAGGGTCTTCTGACATCTGGGGCAAGAAAAGACTGAGGATATGACGTCGGTCATGCGCATTTGTACCCTGACGTCCTGATGTCAGTCTTAAGCGCCTTGACCGACGTCAGCCTAATACTTTGATATTCGGGCCGACCGAGGACAGCGGACTACCCAAGTGTAAGGACTGCAGCAATGTGGATCTTCGAACATCTACATTTATGGTAGGTACAAAACTGTACTTTTTGACCTATGAACACTGCCGGAAGAAGACTCTTTTTTCACTGTGGTCCCTCAGCAGTGCCCAGCGGTTGTGGGGTCTGAAACTAATGAAGGTTGCTATTGCCATTGACTGATATGGGCAGTGGACTATGCTTGCTTTTTCTCTCACTATTTTTACAGCTCTCAGGCAGATGAAATTCATTCTTACTTGGCCAGCTATTTATTGTACCTCTTCTCAAAAATACAGTGGTGCTAATTTTAAAGAAGAACTGTGGGGCCTGCTATTAGGGAGTATTTTATGCTTAGAAGTATTTGGGTTTGTACTGTCTGCTGTGCCATATCATCTTTTAGGTGGCATTCCAAAGCAGACCATTTGTACTGGCCACTCTACTGATGGTGTCTTGTAGCAGGTATGCCAAACAGAATTCTATTTTCTACTGTGCTCAGTGTAATAGGTTGACTGTTTAAACTTATTTCTGAATTGTCTGAAGCAATGTCATATTGTGAGTAAAGTAACACAGCATAATTTGATGTTACAGCACACCAAGTACTACAGTATACACTGGATGGGCTAGAATCTAACAAATTGGGCACAACACCTGCATTTCCTGGTTGTGAAGTGCATACTTACTTGACTACAATACTGAGTAAATAGTGCACTTGGGCCAATATATACATTTCCTTTACTGTGAGAATCCACTTTTTCTAGCAGATGTGATCTTATAAACAGCTATGTTTGGTGGTCTTGACATTCTGTTTTCCTTTTGGATGTTTTCATGATGACCTTTATCACACTCCCCCACTGCTCTCTTGGTAATTTTCTAATTATGTCTCTCTTTCTCTCTCCTCTGAATGCTTCTGCAAGCTGCTGTTATTTTTTATTCAATAACATTCTGCTATGTGACATTACATAAAATACACGGGCAATTTCTTGTTACTGTAGAGATTAGAACATGCACACAAGATAATTAACTGGATTAATTTTTGGCAAAATGTTCTATTCAGAGAATTAGTAAGTGTGGTAATATCTACTGCATATGCATTGTAGAATACAATTGTGATCTGCCTATTGGTTTCCAGCTCCTCCCACCTCTGGAGGTAGCTGCCCAGCATTATCCAGTCTGAATTAAGGGCGGCAAAGGCTTCAGTGTTCCTGCTGTCACTGTTTCCAAGGATGGATCTCCAGTTTTGAAGAAGGTAGTTTATACTGCACAGCTGACTTCAAATTAACACTGCTGACAGTTTGTTTGTGTCTTTCGGCTTTTCCCAGTTAGGGGTCGCAACAGTGGAACTCCGGTCCGCTAATGATTGGTAGTAGATTTTTACGTGCTGAGTTACCAGCCCTGACGCACAACCTTCAACGAAGGTACGCCCATTCACGCATGTCTCCACGCAGAAGATGCTCTAGCTGAGAATCGAACCAGACAGCATCTTACTGTGAGGCGACAACGCTACCGCAGCACCACCACCGCGGTAAGTTAACACTGCTGACAGTAACATCAATTATACTGGGACACTCCTCCCTCTGTGCTGGAGTATTCTGTGCTGTTGCGTCTGCTGCTTATTTATCCATAGCACAGATAGGTCAGATGAAGTAGTCCCACTGTAAATGGGAGCCTACAAAATAGTTAAAAAAATGTATGTAGAAAGACTCAACCAGGTCAGCATGCTCTAGCAGCCTACTTGCATTAATTGGATTAAACTGAGACTGGGGTTGGGCCTTGATCTAATATGCTTTTTTTCCTACCCTCTTCTCGGGATATTTCATTTACTTACTTTCCTTATAATGCCAATTCCTCTCAACTTCCTTTTAGTGTTTAAGTAGTGCATTACATAATTTAATTTTGTAAATGTCACTAATCTTACAAACCGTGTTACTGACATAACATAGTTTCCACTTTTTTTTCTTCACAGCCTTGTTTGTAATCATTAACATTTAAACACTGTTTGTGGCACCTTGCCAAAATTATCACCTAATCATCCCAGAAGTGCAGTCTAACTTCAGCTGTTACATATATGCTCTGATTTGTTTTTGCTTGTAACTGTCTATCCTCACCTTTCCTTAACTCCACACCTTCCCATCCCTGGTACCATTCTACTCAGATGTGTATGGCAGGTTCCAAGAGCAAATTACTACTTTTTTGTCAAGCACACAGTGTGGTGGAAATCAACAAACAAAATGCTTCCTTTCATTTCCATCTCTAGCTAGTCAGTCACTACCCACAGTCTCGCAAGCGCATATATCTCTAAAACAAAACTACATGTTTTCTACCTCTGCTTCAGTGCCTTCTCCCCTTCTTGCCCTGACAACTCCTTCCAACCTTCCTGTCCAGCTTCCATCCTTGTCTTTTAACAAACAGATGGTCTCAACAGTGGACATCCCTGACTAGGAAACATCAAAAGCAAGCGCACACAGTTCAAAGCATGGGGAGCCTAAGGATATGTTGGATGTCATATCTGTCTCCAAATCATTGTTAAAACTTGGCATTTTCATCCACTAACCATTAGTTCAGATTTCCACACTTTATTCAATTGTAGACTCAGCAGAAGGTTTTGAGGAAGCGCATTCATTTTGACCTTCACCAAATGCTAAGTTACACTAGTAGTACCATCCCCCCAGGGCTCTACTACTGTACAAACTGGGCAGCAGTAGATCTCTGTCTGCAACTATTTAAAACTTTATATTTTATCAGTGTATAGTCTCCAAACCATCTGTGCCCATGATATTGCATGTATCAACAAGTTGCTTACAAGTTTGAGAAATATAACATCATAATCTTAGAGATTTTAACCACATTACCACCCCTTTTCTCTGTGGTACTTTGGACAGTACCCTAGATACTCACAGCCTACTTTAATTTATATTGTTTGTTTCTTCAGTCATATAAGTCACACCTGCAAAACGTACCTCCTTATTGAGTGGATTATCACTGGCCCATACAACAGATTTACCTGTCCAGTAACTTGACTTCCATCACTTTGCCAGCCACTGTCTCTGTAACATTCACTGTCACAACCAGAGATCACACCACCCCTGGAGCCTTCTGGCATTTTTTGGGATTCTTTTTATTGCAAGTACTGTCTCCTTTAGAATGAACTGGATTCCATTGAGTGGGCCCCCTGTTCTGTCACAGACAGTTACTGCCCTGGATTATTTAATTTATACTTTTTTTATAAATAATCCTTAGATGGCAAATTGAGTACCATCTAAAAACCATTAAGCATGAAGAAAGATGGCCATAAAATCATTCTGCAAAACAATTGATCTTAACAGTCAAGTTACACTGGGGATAAAGCATGGTAAAAATTAAAATCATAAAGTCCCATCAAGGAAACAAATCTATCCACATCAGTTAAACCTCCATAACTTAAAAACCTTCTGTATGGAATATATATTTATTTATACTTTTTTTTAATCCTTTAGATTAGTTGTTTTAGGCTGGTACCCTGTTTTCAAGGGAGATCCATGACGGTATTGTACTACTAGGGTAAGTTTGGCCATGGTATCGTTGAACTGTACTCACTCTTTGTTAGGTGCAGTGGGATACGAGTTATCAGCAACTCAAGCAGATGGGCCCTCAGTTTAACATGTCAGGGAATGACGGCACGATTGGGAGTGTAAAGCAAAATTATTTAGCTTTCTTGGGAGTACTCTCTGTTCTCCTTTGTTTGCATCCTTTGATAAGTCTCCAATTCACCTCTGAATTCTTCAAAGGATTCTATGATTTTTCCTTACACCATGAATGAGTCTCCCTGTGACTTTTCTGAATGGTTCTTTTATCTAATTGTAGTACAACTGCTTTGTATAGGATAAAAGCCTTCCTACTTATGCCATTCCGAAAATGCAATGAAAGTTTAATGTAACATGCACATAAACAAGGGAACCCAATTTTGATAAATGGTGTATATAGAGATATGCCGGCATACTTTTTCCCAAATTGTAGTGGAGTACAGGTGCAAGACCAAATCTTGGAAGAGTAGTTTGTACATGGGCAGTTGCCTGTTATGTCCAGACATTTGTGGTACATATTTACACAAAATACCCGAGTTTGGTTTAGAATCACAATAGAGACATGTTGATCATTAATAATGTACAGTCTGTTGTATTGATAATGATGTCATTTAAAGCACCATAGCTACATGCTGTTTTAATAAAGTAGCAACAGGCGTTCTATTTTGTAGACGTGTTGAATAACAGAGAATTGCAGGGTGTTTGAATAGGATTGTTTCTGAGTAATGCAGGGTATTTTTTTAACCAGTATTATCAGTTGGGAAACCAATAAGTTGAGAATTTTGAGACATTTTTTTAAGTTCTGTATGGCAGAATCTACTTCATATTTCCAGAGTTGGCTTGCTAATCTGAGTATGAACAGGTGTCAGGGTTAAAGTGTTTGATTCTGATGGTGAATTGGTAAGTGCCTGTTTGTGTATCATTCTTCTACAGACAAGTGGAGTGACTGGTCATTGACATGTTTACTGTACTTGCTGCTCAGGAAGATTTCAGGATTTTATACTTTTCCAGCAGTACTGTGATTCCCCTTTACTCAGATAATATGCTTACTGCCGAAACATGTTCAGGGTTTGAGACTTTCTAGCATTCCCGTGGTTTCCTTTCAGATAGGATGCTTGTTGCTGAGTTCTCAGGATTGATATTCCTTCAGCAATACTGCAGTTTCCCTTCAGTTAGATGGAAAGCTTGCTGTTGATAAGTTTTTAAAACATGGTACACTTCTAACAGTACTGTGCTTTCCCATTGACTGTTCCTAGCATAGTTGGTTAGATGTGTGTTGACTGTTTTTTTTTTTTTTTTTTTTTTTTTAAATTTTATTTGTTTGGGTATGTTTGCCATTGTGCCTTTTCTTCGGTTCCCTGTTATATCAGCGAATGCTTAAAATAGCGAATGCTGTTTTATCAAACATTTTAAATCAAAACTGCGAAATCCCAAACACATGGAACAGCGACCCCCCCCAGGGGGAAAAAAATCACTGGGCCGTTTTCTGGGACTTTTCCATTTCCTCCACTATGGTGTGATCTCGGAGTTGGTATATGTAAGTGGGGGGGGGGGGTGTAGGGCAAAACCCCACCACTTTATTTTGTGTATTTTTTTTTTTTTTTTTTTTTCCCCCCTGAGAAAAAAAATCTCTGTTCTGTGTGTTCGGCATTTTGAGTTTCGGTTTTTAAGGGTTGATTATACAGTGTTCGCTGTTGTACTATAGATCCCTTTTCTTTTGCACAGTGCTTGTGGTTTTTCTTTTGGTTTTGATGACACAGACTGAAAGAGAAGAGCAAAAAATGGCCTTTCATACTGCACTCTGCCCCTTGTCTGAGCAAATATGATCTTGGAGTTAGCTTCTGGGGATGGGGGGATTACCTCTTGAAAAACAGTTTTAATTGTTTTTAAGCATAATGTGTTTACTTCCTTTTAGTTACAAACAGTTTAGAATTGGACTGGATACTGCTGTGCTTCTCAGTATGATATCCTAATAGACCCCAGTATTATCAACCTGGGCCACTATTTTCCTTCCTTTGTCTTCTTAAATTCCCTAATCCCACCTTCAGTTTGGGATTCTTCCAGTGCATGATCAACCAGTACAAAAGATCTGCCTCTTTACCCTCAAAGTTACAAGACTACTTTTACTAAAAATCCCACCGCAGATCAAGTCCGATACAGATGGCTTTCATTTGCATTTTGCAAGACCCCAGCTGATAATACACATTTGGATTATTAAACCCTTGATGAAGTGTGTTCCTTTTTCCTGTATTAAACTGTAGCTGCTATCTTTTAGCCCATTCCTGTAATTTCTCTACATAATCCATCATGTGCTGCCCTGCCTGTCCCCTGCACTATCTACACTGAGTTTGATTTTATTCTCCGTATAAATTGTAATATGAGATGCTAAGATTCTCTTCAGTGTAGCTTTTGAAGTTTGCATTCTAACTTCAGTGATTGATTTGTGTCCTTTAATAAAGCCACATTATAGCCTCCCTGATCAAACAAATGTTTGTGTCTCTAGAACCATTATGTGTTGCTAACAAAGTAAAAATGACAAACTGTTCAGCACAAACACATCTTTACAGTAGTCACATTCATTAGATTCTAGGTCTTAAACTGATTTTATAAGCTACAGTAAACAAAACATACTCATTTTGAAATGTTTTGAAATCAACTTAATATTTTAATAACCACTTAAGCTGCACACACACTGTCAGCAATATTGTATTTATCTGTCTGTAACCTTTCCCATGAATTTGAGCAGTTCTGTCTGTATCACTGTCATTGAGATATTTACAGAAATAAGAAAGTTATTAGAATTTATGAGTAGCATACAGTAACTCATCTGCAATGTACACAAGTCAAATATCAATACAGCTGTTTCTCTTTTTGCTGCAGCAACTTGTATGAAGCATGAATTTTGATATCTATTAATGTAAATGTGAATTTGCAGTGGTAACCATTTGAAATTCTGGTACTTAAAGTGACGAGTCCCAAAATGTGGAGACTAAATGAAAGTCTGATTTGAATATACTAAGTCTGAGATTGCCATTTCTCAGAATATTTCCTTTTCTCCCGTGTATGGTGGTGATATATAGAGTTAGGAGCGTGGCCTTAATGGTTAAGGTGTTTGCCTTGCAAACACAAGGTGCAGGGTTTGAATCTCACAAGGGATACTTGTCTAGCCTTAAAATGGCTCGCAAGGGCAGTTAGCTTAGTACTAATCTATGAACCTATATTATTGGTATGGGTATAGGTGTGTGTGTATAATATCTATATATTTTGAGAGATTTGGGAAGCTTGCTGTCAACATAACAGACCCATAAGCCTGACCAGCCTCACATGTAAGGCCATGGAATGTGTCATTATGGACCTCATAAATAAAGACATAGGTGACCTCTAAACCCTGGACCCTACCCAATTCGGCTTCATGAAGGGCAGATCCTGCCTGTTCACTCTGGTGGATTTCTTTGAAAGTGTGACCAAGGCCATTGGTGAGGGCAAATCTGTGTACATGGCATACCTTGACTTGGCAAAGGCTTTCGACACAATCCCACATTCAAGCATTACCGATAAACTTAGCAAACTGAATGTAAACCCCTTCGTTGAAAGCTGGATTGCCACAAACCAGACATACACTATCAAAGTGGGTGACTTCACATCAGTCAGCAGACCTGGGCCGCCTACTGTTTGGTATATACTTCTCAGAAGTTCAGGTTAAAACTAAAGGGTTGTGGTTGACAAAGTTTGTAGACGACTGCAAACTAGGAGCAATCATTGAATCCCCAAATTATGTCTGTATACTCCAGGATGGTCTCACACAGAACAATGACTGGTGTATTAGTCATGTTCTCATACAGAATGCAAAGAAATGCATCATCATTCCCTTCGGCACAGACAATGTCCCTTCACACTATCAGATCAGTAACAATAACTTAAGTACCCATGAAGTGGTAAGGGACCTGGATCACACGTTGACTGCAACCTTAACTTTGACAGCCACGTGTCTACCATTCTACGGAAAGCTTTCCATGTTCACTTGATTAGTAAAGGCATTGCCTCGAGAGAAAAAGAAGTTATAACTCCTCTATACTCTGGACTTATCCAGCCCATAATTGAGTATAACGTCCCATTTGGTATGTACCGCACTAAGCATCTACAGCAATTAGAGAGACCTCAGAGGTTTCTAACAAAGATGATCAAGGGCCTCCAGCATGTGCCTTATAAGGACTGACTTAAATTCCTGTCACTATACTCCATATTGTATAAATTTCTTAGGGGAGACTTATGCCTGGCCTACAGAGCAACTCAAGACCCAAACCTAATGAATTTACTGCATATCCGTAAATCAGATGGGTCTAGGGATAACCATTCTAGGGATTTAAATATGGCCTGCAACTTAAATCTGAGCGACTGCCATGTCTTTGGAACAGGCTACCAATTCATGTGAAACAGAGCACCTCTATGACGCTGTTCAAGAGGAACCTGGATGAGTGGATGGGGCACTGTAAATTCTTACAGGGGATAGCTCAGACAGCCCTCCTGGACATGGGCAGTCATCAGGAAATACAATCTTGGGTATTGACTAGTATCTCTACAGTAATGCATTAGGTTGAAATGGCTAGGCTTAAAATGACCTCCAGGTCAAGAGCCTAATAATCTCCTGTGATCCTATGATGTTATTAGGGAGTACAATGCGGGTCTTTCCTGTATGCACAAATTAAGTTTTAAGGAGAAGAGCAGTGTTCAGTAATTACTCTTCTCCTGAATTTTCATTTTTTTTTTTTTTTTTTATTTTATCACTGACCGTAGGGAACTATAGATGACATTACTTCCTTTCAGTTGTTTGGTATGGGTATCCACAGAATTGCAAGGATGACATTCCTATTAGTTTTGAAACCTGACAGTTGACATTTTGAAGTGGTTTCTTCCTTTATCCTGAGCTGCAACTGATCTTGAAGCTGGTTTTAGTATTGAACTAAGGAGGCATGTGGACGAATGGGGTGCAGCTTATTGCCAAAAAGACACTTCAAAATGCTGATGTACAAAATTTTGAAGACTCGTATTCCTTCTCCTCACAATTTCAGTAGGTTGTCATTTGGTACTGTGTCACTATCAAGTGACTTTTTGAATACTGATGCTAAGGAAAGCTGTTAGTGATTTGGATCATTGTCGAGGTTATATAATGTGAAATTTGTACTTCATCTGAAGCTCATAGTTTCTTTTTCATAACACACCTGGTTGTGATGACATCTGATGTTCATTATAATGTTGTTTGCTATAGCAATTGAAAAACTGCTTTGGTAAAGCCTGAGGTAGATGGAAGTTCTCCAGTCACAGCTTTTAACAGTCAGGTGCCCTAGTGGGCAAGCAACCACAGCCCTTTGTCAGACCTGTTTCATGCACCTACCTTATTTTTTTTGTCACTGAAATTGTTGTTTTACTATTTTTTTTGTACTTTGAACACCTTTTCCTAGCTTGCCCCTTCCTCTGTCTTTTCTCATGGATTTATGTTATCACATTGTCCCTTAATGTCTTGTGCACCCTTTCCATTCTGAAAGTGATATTAACCTCTTGTTCTACTCCTTGCCCTTTATTATCCTTTATAGCTTCAGAAGTGAACCCAGTGCCCCAGATGGGCCTGACCGGAGGTTTGTGTTAGAGCATTGTGACATATTTTTGGTAGTATCTGTTCCCCTTTAAATACATCCCATTATCTTTAATGACCTTGTCTGCAGCTTTCCTGGTTTTTGTCTTGTATTTAATGTCTGCTTCACGGCCACATCAAGGTATTTTACTCATCTTTGCTTTTTTGTGTAGTTACTGCTTGCTGGCATTCCATTTTAGACTTGTAAGAGCACTGGGAAAGTATTTCACATTACCCTAGATTACATTTTGAATGCCAGTCTTTTCAGGTCCCCCTGGGTCCCAGACTGACACCCAGACATTCCAGAATCAATTAATGGCTTGGTCACTGGAAGAGTTTGGGAGTATGGGGGTGGGGAGCAGAAGCAGCATTTTGCCATCTCTCCTACCACAGGATGGAGATGTTTGACTTCTGTCTGTCATTTGACCTGCCCTCAGTGATGGTGGCCTGTTTTGATCGTAAGACAGATTGTCATTAAGAATTCAGCATCAAAGGGTAGATCGTGGATTTGACTGACATTACATGTGGTGATGCTCATGAGTTAGGGCATTCCAAAAAGCATAACTCTACATCCAAAAGAGCTTATATGGCTCTGTTAACTTCACTTTGTGTTTTCTCATTCCCTTGACAACCCAACTATGGCTGAGGTGGTCCCAGCCCTGGTGGTATTGCCTGGGATACTGTAATATGCAGTGTGTGGGGGCAAAATAAAGAAGCTTTTCCTCCATCTTCCACTATTCTTTCTTAGTGCTGTTATCATGATGCTTGTCTTAATCCGTGTTCTGTTGGCTTAGGGAAAAAAAGGCACCAAAGAGCAGTGGCCTAATGTCTGACTCTTGTGGAACCCCAGTAACAATTTCTTTTCTATTCTTAGAGGGTCTATTAACTGCTGTTTTTTTGCTTCCTGACACCCGGATCACCATTCTGCTCATTTAGTCATATTCTATTTGACTCCCAAGTTCCTTCCGTTTGTTTGCTTGTGGAATAGCGTCACACCGGCCTCTCTCAAGTGTAGTAGAAATCTATCTCTGTGATTGTTTAAAAAAGTTGTTTCAGAGGACCAAAGTTTGTGTAGCAACTCAAACACCTGTAGGAGCTGGCTAAAGGGGAATGGGGTGAGCAGCCTTTGCCGGCTTAACTTACCCGGGGGAAGAGAGGCTGCTGTTGGTCTCCCTAAGGGTGACTCCGAGCTGGAGCACTGGGTGTTACCCACTGGAGTTTTAATCAACCAAGACAGCTTCTGTGTGGTGCTTAGCACCAGAAAAGCTGAGGGGAATTCAGTATGCAGAAGCATGCTTCCCCTAGGAGCAAGAGGAAGTGGGTTCAGAGGACCTGCTGAAGGGTAGAGGGTAGGTCACCTCCCAAGACCAGGAAAAAGGCTCGCTTCCTATCACCTGACTTTTATGAGGGAGAGAAGGGCTAATTGGGATTCCAAGGTCGGAAAGTATGGGTCATTGGGCTGTGGTCCAGCCCGTACATGATTAGCTCTTACGTCCCCCGTAATAAACGGTAGTGGGTTTTGTTAGTGGAGCCATTGGCCAAGATCTGGCCGATTTGCAAGTGCATCTTGTTACAATCCTGTAACTGTCTCTGTCTTCTCTTTTCCCCTCCCAAGCTGGCACTCTTCCATCCTTTCTGTTTTGTAAATGCAAAAGCAAAGGGAATTCCCTGAAAATGTCTGACTTTCACATCTTTACCAAATGCCTCATAAGATCTGACGAAAGTTAAATTAAAAGTTTGCATTTTTCCTCAACATCCTGCATTCGCTTTTTGGAGTAATTATCAGTGTCGGGAGTCCATTCTTTGAAAAATAAAAGGGAAACACCGCCCCTCAGAAGAATCCAATTCTTGTGTGGGGTCAGATGTCTTCCCCTTTTTCTTATGAGTAAGATAATGAGGGCACCACATCATTTGCCTCCCCACTATAGAACTTTTCATTTAGAGATTCACAGGATGACTGAGTTCTTCAAATGGGAGTCTGACTACTCTGAAGCCAAGAAAAGGTATAGAGAATTTCTGGGTTTACCAGATCCAAAAACCCTTAATTGTTGTTCTACTGACCTGAAGCCTTGGGGAATGCAGTCACCAGTGCATCTTCAGTGCGAGACTCTTACGGGTGTATGGATTTCTGTAGGTATTTGTACAGTAATCCAGTTGCTGGTACATAGATTCCACCAGGGGCTTTTCTTGGGCTCCATCAAAGAATCCTCTTTCCAGTGACAGGGAAAGTGAAGTGCCAGACCACTTATGGAAGACAATTTACATATGTACTACCCTGGCCCTTCAGTGCTCTAAATTGCCAAACTTACTTGTTTAAGCTCTAGTGGATTTTCCTGTCCCAATTAAAGAACAAGGCTGAGGAGAGGGAAGACAAGGCCTTGAGAAGCAAAGTGCTGGACCAGTGCTCTTTCACCTGTCATACTAACTACTCGGCATTCTATTTACTGCAACTGTGGTGCAGTGGATATATCATTCAGTGCAATATCAACAAGTTTTGGTTATTATTTGGGAGATATGAGTTGCTGAGGATGCAGACCCTGTCAGATGATGTGAAGACTGTGTTTTTGAATGTCTCGTTAGGAAAGGAGCTGCTGTTTGGACATCCTGCTGAACAAGTGTTTAAGAAGCTGACAGAAAATGGGAAGCAGATTAAAAGGGGAACCTTGTGCGGGGGGGCTTCAGGGCCAGGACTCTACAAGAAATCAACTATAACTCAACAAAGCTCTTCCTTCCCCCAACCCTTAACCCATTCCTTCCAAGTACATCTACTCCTCTTCTCATTCTCACCAAAAAATGGTGTTTTAGACTATTTGTAAAAACCTTGGAAAAAGTAGATCAAGGTACTTGAGTTCTAAGAATCCTGGGGGTGGGGGGGGGGGCATGGATTCTTATGTATAAAAAGGCACAGGTTGTCAGGCACCCCTGTAGTACCAAAGATGTCTAATCAAAGCCATACTACTGGACCTTTAGAGACTGGAGACTAGAGAGAGTAGCAGAGCAATATGAAAGCACTTTTCTCATCTCAAGAAAAGACAACCCTGGGAGACCAACCTTAGACTTATCAAGGTTAAACAAACTTCTGCAGATGTCAGACTTTAAAAGTTAACACTGCATTCTCAACTATTTCTCCTCGACCCTCAAGGTTCCATAGCAGTGTCAGTGGTAAAACAATAAGTACACTTACTTTTGATGTTGGAAGACAAGAACCCTGTGATTGGATTTCTGACACTTCAGTGCATTAGAGGGTGCTGCACTTGGGTGTGTCCCATCTGTTTTTACTTGATGGTAGCTCGGATTCCATGGATCTTTTACATCCACCTATCAAAAAGAAGAAAAGTTCCCTGATGTTCCGGCAAACTTTCCCCACTAGTATACTACCTTGGGTCCCCACCACCTGAAAAGTTGTCACTAACCTAGTTGGGATTAACCTGATCAACAAAGGAAAATAAATGCCTACCACCACTTTCCCAAAGAAAGAATGGACAGGTAGTACCCGAGATTCAAAATATGGAGTGCAAATTAGCAGTTAACTTGCTTGCCATTTAGTTTGTCTACTGCACCACATGCTTTACAAGTTTGTCTTCAGTAATTTTCCACCGTAGAACCAATGCCAGCCACATTTAACCTTATCTGGATTACTTCTTGATTCAGGCCCAGCCTGCATGGTGATACAGACAGCACTGAAATTTCCCCCTGCTGCTTCCAGAGTCTCAAACCTTTTTTCTGAAATTTTTCAAATTGTAGCCAATGCATCCCAAACACATTTAGTTCCTATGAGTCCTTGTGGACATTGAAAACCAGAGGGTGTTCCTTCTCTCAGAGAAAGTGCTATTCATGACATGATATTTTACTTTCATAAATTTATTTATTTATTTATTTATTTATTTACTGGCATTTGTTAACCGGGTTTGTCCAACTGGGCTTGTGGCCCATTTTCAGTGGAGACCCGAGGAGAAAAGCTCCAGTAATACATTTTAAAACAAGTACAGTTTTAAACAATATTGATATAATAGCAGTTATAGCAAAATGATTCACATATGTTGGGTTACATGCATAAAGTTGCATTAAAAAGAACCCAAGTAACAATTTTACATTGGTATAGTGCAATAGGTCAACAATAAACATTTTTTGTTAGTATAAAATTGTGCAAATGCATAGTAGACACATTGAAGAGAGAAGTGTAATGAGGTACTGAATATGGTCCTTTTGAGGGTACATAAAGGGAAGGAAGACTAGGTAGGGTCATGGCAAGGGCAAATAAGCCAAATCAAATCAGAGTACTAGCAGGGAGTTCTTTAGGACACTGTGTGTATGGTATCCTCATTGCTGATGGTACTCATAGCAGAATGCTTCATGAGAACACTGCAGTGGAAGCTCAGAAGCAGATGGTGTCAGCATACACTCTCCCTACCGAGCCCTATCCCTCTTCTGCCTTGTATCAAGGAAGAACATTTTTCCTAGACTTAACTGGTAGCTCTGCTCGGGCTAGGACTGGTTCATAGGCAGTTACTAGGCTTGTTGTCCAGGCGGCGATTGGGGAGCCCGGCCCAGATTCTCAATTCACTAAGCACTGTGTGACTAAGTGACTTGCTCAAGGTCACACAGCAGGTAAATGAGGGCTAAAGGTATCAGACCCTGTACCAAAGGAACTCCAGCTCACAGCGCTTAACCTCTGTGCCAACTGCCAGACGGGTCATGTAGACAGTCCTTACAGACTTCTAAGACATAGCCTTGGGGGGTGGTGGCACTCATGGAAATCGAGGATTCAAAGGATCTGATTACATAAGAGACAAAAAGTGCATTAATATCACAGAACTGATGGTGGCAATTTTAAGACATAAAAAAAAAATCTTTAGATAGATCTGGTAGCTAAGGCAATTTACATCCTCACAGGTAATACAACAGTGATGAGATGCTTCTGCAAGCAGGGGAGAACTCATTCATACCTGTTTTGCAATTGTGGAGTTCTTGCTGTGATGGTCATGTCTGATTCTCTGCTGTCTTGCATCCCTTCTTAGCAGAATATCCTGACAGTAATTGAACAGAAGGCGCAGACCCACATGAATGGTTTTGAACAGAGATATATTTCTGGATTTGGTCCACAGATGTGGTGTTCCAGATGAAGACCTTTTACTCCTCCAAGAAACAAATTACTCAAAATATTTTTCCCCAGAATATCAGTCACAGGCAGGGAGCGCACACACCTTCACAGTTAACTGGGTAGATCAGTTTTCAATATGCTTTTCCATCCATTCTTTTTCTCTACAAGGTAATACAGAAGATAAAACCGCTCATGCCAAAATGCTACTAACAGCTCCATTTTGACCAAGGCTGCAGTAGTTCTCCCTCTTACTGAGTTTGGCAAGAACAGAACCTTTTCTGCTGCCTCTGTGTGTAGACTTCTTACCGTAACACAAGATGTCAGTCCTAACACTCCATCCTAAAGATACTTACTGTCATTAGCCTAGATGATCAAGCTCATATCCCCTTTAGGTACATGTTTTCAAGGATGTTGTATTTATCTTGAGGGAGGTTACTAAAACAAATACAAGGAAATCATACTTAGCAAAAATAGAAAAGATTCCCCCTTTGGTGCCAGAGAGATGACTTTGATCCAAACCAGTCATCTTTTTTCTCGGTCATCAGATACCTGTCAGATCTTTACAGATAGGATTGTCTTGTGTATTAGTGAAGGTACATGTGTCTACAGTCTCAGCCTGCCTGTCCTGCTTTGGGGTTCCTTAGGATTGTTGCTTTGGTGGAGGGGGGGCTTGCATCTGAGGCTTTCCAAGAACATAACCTCTTCACCATAAACCCTCCATGTGTTAAAAGAAGTCAACTTTGCCATCTTTTGAACCAGCAGTTGTTGTACTCCCTTAGATACCTGATCTGGAAACCTGCTGTGTTAGTGGCCATTTAATTTGCCAGAAGGATATCAGAACTGCAGGCCCTAATGTGCAAACAAGCATCCCTCACTCATCAACCACAAGGACAGGGTAACACTCTGCACACCAATCCCATATTCCTGCCCAGATTGTAACAGAAATCTCTAAATCAGGCCATAACCTTTCTGTTTCTTGCTGTACCCCACTGAACAAGGAAGAGGGACTTGCACACTTAGGGCATACATAATTAGCTGATATTTTACTTTGAAAGGGCTAAAACTGAAAGGAAATCAGAAGTGGTTAAGGAGCACAGGCTTGACTCTCAACAGACCATCCCAAACTGATTGGATCACTATATCTTTTTCTCTTTTCGTGGCAAGACTGTACCAGAGCTTGTGACATCCACTACAACACGGTCAGCACCACACTGTCCTTAGAGGCAGCTACCTGGTTATGCATTCACACATTACCTCTAGAACCTGGGCACCTACTGGTCCTTAAGCTGTATGAATTTTCCTGTTATCACCACTGCAGTGTGATGAATATAATACTGTTATGTTAGAAACTTGCCATAAGTGTTTGTGTGTATTCACTGTTGCTGTAACATTTCCCATATTCCATTTCTCTCTTACCTTCCTGCAGCTGTCCGCAGTTTTAGGTGGGCACCCACTCTCCAATCTCTCTAACTTCTCTTTACCACTACAAGCCACCTCCCTTTTTGGCCCTTCTTGTGGGGCTTCCATTCTTGAAATTATATGCCACCTGGGTGGCTTGTGCTATGGTGTCATATTGACCACTGGAGCTGATATGAGGAAACAATAACTAGAGAGATGGCACAGGCGTAGAAACATCTAGCTGATTGGGAGAGATGGTGAAAACTCTGGAAGTCCGGTCTTCTGCAGAAGTCCTTAATACCACTATTCTGCAACAGTGAATGTAATCTAACATCTATAATGGTGGTCATTCCTGTTAAAGTTCACTGCCATGCTCTTCTTCATTCTTGCTATAAATAAAATGAATAGCTGTTATAACTTCCTGTAAAAGGCAATTGAGTCCATCTTGGTCTAGTTATCACCATGATGCCATTATTTATCCCCTAGTTGTCTGTAGGAATGTCCAAGTCCGTCTAAAATTAAAGTCTCATGTCAGGATAAATGTTATCTATTTCTTCACCTTTCCATTATCTTGTCTTTGAGTTTGTAGCGAGCGATACATTCTTTCTAACCAATATCTGTCCTGTTTTATCCCTCTAGTCTGGCTTCCTATGGTGGTTACCTTTGAATTGTTTTCATGACTCCTCTCATTGCTGATGTTCTTAGTGTTTCACTGTTGCAGTCATCGCATTTGGGTTATCTGCCTGCAGGTAGCCCTCAGCTGGCCTGAATACCAGAGTCTTGGGATTTCTGCGGCGGATGCTGTCGCTTCTTCCATGACGTCAAGTTATCAGGGGTATAAAACATGCAGCCGATGCCATTATATCAGTCTTTCTTGCCGTGCGGTGCCCGAAGCAGAAGCAGTTTACAAGTGCTGGTCGGCCGCCTTCTGAAATTTTCATTTTTCAAGTTTCAGGCCTGAAGTCTTCTAAAAGATAAGTACCCCATTGGGGATCCTCTTTCTTGCTCTAACCGATGTCAGAGAAAATCAATAATTGTCTTGCCAGTGGAAAGCAAATACCTTGGAGAGATTTTCATTCTTACTGCGTCACCTGTTTAGACCCAGACCACGATGTCCCTCGCTGTCAGCTTTGTGCCTTGTTCAACGCCTGAACTGTTCGTCGTCAGGCTATTTTTGTAGCTAAATAATTTTGCTGTCGATCTCCATACTCTGAAATGGCTTTGATAAGCCATACGACTACCGATCTTCCAAAAAAACATAAGGATAAAGACAGAGACAGATCGCATAGGTCCAAAACTGCTGATGACACTACCATTAAGTTAGTCGCCAGTCCGCCGGTACTCAGTGAGGCGCTTTCACAGCCCCTGATACCTGCTTCTGCAGATTCGCAGGCCTCTACTGAGACCCATTTGGAGTCCGGTATGCCACGAGATGCTTCTTCGTCTATGGAACCTGCGGATGTCTCTACCTTGGATGGGTCCAGAGCCACTGTGCAGGCACTGGCTTCTGTGGGTGTATTCAGGCCTTCTGATTTTCATATTAAACCAACGACTTTGTTTCAAACCAAAAATACTGAATTTCTCCGGCCTAAAGTTTGCACTATGCCTAGGAAACTGACTACTAAAGTGCATTCTCAGGTCCACATGCCTCAAAAACAAATGCTTGGAATGGCTGAAGACCTCATTACTTTAATTAGGGGAAGTCGACCTTCTCCCTCAAAAAGACCAAGAACTGATTTTCCTTCTGATTCTTCAGGTCAGGAGTCTGATAACTCTGATCCTTCTGATTACCAGGACATACCCTTATCTACCTATGAAGATTCAGATGCAGAGGATTCCATTCCCTCTGCTTCCCCTCCAGAAGATTTTTCTTTTGGTGAAACCCTGCATGTCCTTGGAGAGCATTTCTGCTGGGAGAGCCAGGACTACTCTCAGTCTAAAAAGAGACCCAGGGAATGTTTAACCTTGTCTCCGCACAGGCCTCTAGCTATCCCTCCTGTTCTGGAAATTGTAGATGATGTCTTTTTGGAATCCAGCCTTACCCCTGATATTTTGCTCCAACTCCCAAGAAACCTGACAGGTACTGTAGAGGTACCCAACTCCCACAAATTCCTCTTTAATAATCCTACTGCAGATCTAGAGACCATTTCCCAGGGACCTAAAGGCATTAAGGCTACTGCTGCTAAAAATCCTTCCCCTTCGGACAGGGATTCTAGGACTGTAGACAGATGAGGTATGAAGGTATACACCTCTGCTACTCTTGCCATTAGGGCTTTAAATTGCCAGTTTCATATGTTAAAGTATCAGCAGCATATTATGGAGCTAATTAAACAGAAAATGATGTTGATTCCTGATTGTGCAGAACACAAAGATTTACAAGAGTTAATGTATTCTGCTAACCAAGTTGGTAAACATACTTTGCAATGCGGATTTGATGCCTTAGAAGCCTCTTGCAGGGCTGCTGTCACTGGGTCTGTTCTTAGAAGGCATGCTTGGCTTAAGGAACAAAACTTGCCAGATCATGTCAAAGCAAGATTACTAGATGCACTATTAAACCAAGAATGTCTACTTGGCAATAAAGCAAAAGAAGTCCTCAAAAGGATGGAGGAGAAAGCTAAATCTATGCAAACTGTTAAAGATTTATTACAAGTACAGCCACCTAGATTCAGTAGGCATTGGTCTTCTAAAAACTGGTCCTTTCCAGACCCTTCCTGGCCTCCTCAGTCCAAACCCAGGGGCAGCAGACCACCAAGACTTCAGACTCTGCTTATGCACAGATCCAAGCAATGAAGTGCTCCCATGTCCAAAATGGGGAGTAGTAAGCCGCCATCCTATGGTAAAATTGCACAATGACTTATCCTTAACTCTTCCAAGCCCTGCCCAAGTGCTTGCACCTTTAGGAGGGAAACATGCTCTGCATGCCAGAAACTGGAAGTACATTACCCAGGACAGATTGGTCTTAAACATTGTTTCCAAGGGATACAGATTTCCTGTCCCAGCAAAACAAAGGGGACAAGGCTTTTATTCCAGGCTATTTCTAGTACCCAGAAAAGAAAACCTCTTGGCGTCCTGTCCTGGATCTGTCTATTCCCAACACCTTTCTGGTGGTTCCAAAATTCAAAATGCCAACTCTCCAACAGCTGCTTCCTATGGTAGCCAAGGATTCCTGGCTAGCAACCCTAGACTTAAAAGAAGCTTATCTGCACATTCCCATAAGGGAATCTTGCAGGAAATACCTACACTTCAGAACAGGCTCTATGCACTATCAGTTCTCTGCACTTCCCTTTGGCTTATCTATTGCGTCCAGGGTGTTCACAATGTGCCTAGCTCCAGCCATTGCATATTGCAGACGGAGAAGAATTAAAATTTACCCATACTTGGATGATTGCCTGATTCAGGCGAATAGTCAGGAATTGCTGCTACAACACCTGGCATTTGTAAGAGACTTCTACCTTCACTGGGGTACACCATCAATGAAAAGAAATGGCAGCTGGTACCCAGCCAACAGATTTGTTCTTGAACAAACTTCCCAGATAGCATTCCTCTCCCTAGAGAAACACATTTGTTTGACAAACTACTTCAATCTACTGGCCACCAAAACTCTGCTATCTGCAAGAAAAATACTGCAAGCCCTAGGGTTCATGGCCTCTTGCATTCTACTAATTCCATATGCAAGATAACATATGAGGAAACTTCAATGGTACCTCAAATGTCTCTGGTGTCAGCATTCTCTGGACCTGGAAACAATGATTCCTATCATTCCTTGCCTAAGGACATAGTTCCTTTGGTGGGCAGAGGCCTGCAACCACAACAAAGGGACTCCCTTTCACTCTACTCCCTGCTGCCCAAACCCTAACAGATGCAACAGACTGTGCATGGGGGGCTGACATGGCAGGGCAGTGCATTCCGGGCAAATTGAGCCCAAAGCAAAGGCACCTGCAATTTAATCAAAAAGAAATGTTAGCTGTATAGAATGCTCTGAATGCCTTAAAATACCTTATTCTTCCAGGACAACTATTGGTAAAGACAGATAACACCACAGTTATGTGGTACATAAACAAGTAGGGGGGGAAACAGATTCCTACTCACTTTGCAGATTAGCCATGGCTCTGTGAAACACAGCCTTGAGCAGCCAAGTGTACCTGCAAGCTCATTTCCTGCCAGGCAAACTAAATTCACTGGCAGATGACTTAAACAGAAATCTCATGGACCCACACGAGTGGAAACTGGAACCCAAAATATTCAAACTTTTGAGGAACAGGTGGAGGGCACCAGAGGTGGACCTTTTTGCTTCCCCTCAGCACTATCAATTGAGCAAATATTGCAGCAGAACTCCCACAGCCAAGCTTGGAAAGTGGATGTCCTCTTTTTTACCTGGGAAAGCCTGTCAATCTATGTCTTTCCCCCCTCTGCCCTCCTCTCCAGGGTTCTACTAAAGATCAAACTTGACAAGCCAAGGACAATCCTGATTGCATCAGACTGTACCAGCACTGGTACCCTCTTTTACGAAGTCTGACAGTACTGCCACCATGGCACCTGCCTCAGACTCCTTCTCTGCTGTCCCAGCAGGTGGGCTAGGTTCTGCATCCTCAGCTACAGACCCTGAACCTTGCAACCTGGCTCATCCCCTCAACTCATCACCAACAACCCTCAGTAAGCAGGTGCTGGAGGTCATTTCTGAGGCAAGGAGGCCTACTACTAGAAAATCCTATTCAGAAAAGTGGAAAAGATACTGTTCCTGGAGCCAGTCCCAGGGAAAGGGACACGACTATGCCCAGCTTACCTCATATACTAGATTACTTAACAAAAATGCTCCACAAGGGCCTATCCTTCTCTTCAATTAAGATTCATGCCCCTGCCATCTCAGCTAATTATAATAGTGAGCCACCCCTCTTCTCTCATCCTCTGATAAAACAGTTCCTGAGTGGAGCCAAAAATGTAAGACCCCCCCCCCCCCCCAGGAGAGCTCCCACTCCAGCCTGGGACCTTAACTTTGTATTAGAAAAGCTCATGTTTCCCCCTTTTGAACCTGTTGCTACAGCTGAGTTAAAATTCCTTTCATGTAAAATAGCTTTACTTCTAGCCATCACTTCAGCAAGAAGAGTGTCTGTCTGAATTGCAGGCCCTTATGGCAGTGGAACCCTTTCATGATCTTCCATGCGGACAGAGTTTCCCTCAGGACTAACCCATTTTTTATGCTCAAGGTGGTGTCTAGTGTGGCTTTAAACCAGTCCATTCATTTGCCAACTTTTTTCCCTAATCCTCAGAATAAAGAGGAAAGGATTCTGCACTCCCTGGACGTGCACAGACTAAGCCTCTCAGAAAATCTGACCAGCTCCTAGTTAGCTTTGCTGCAGGGGCAGAGGACAAGGCCATTTTAAAGCAAGCCATTTCTAAGTGGATAGCACACTGCATCCATTTCTGCTACAAACAACATGGGAAACCTACCCCATAGGGGATCAGAACACCTTCCACTAGGGCTACATCTACCTCTACAGCATTCCTCAGGGAAGTCCCTACCAGGGACATCCTGGAAGCTGCAACCTGGAGCTCTGTACAGACCTTCACCAAGCATTACCACTAACCTATATTTTCTAAATCCAGAGCTGGATTTGCCACAGCAGTCTTACAGGGCCTGATTGCCAGTCATAATGCTTCTTGGCTTACTCCACCCTTCCTTAGCTTTGGGAATCAACCTAAATGTGATTACTGCAACAGTGAAACACGAAGAACATAGTACAGTTGTGTACACTTACCATAAATGTAGATGTTCGAGTGTATTCACTGTTGCAGTCCTGGTTACCCTCCCTCCAGCGCCCTGACTGCTCTTTTCTTGTACCTATTTTTGTTTGGCATATCTTATATCATGTGTATTTGCTTTTTGCTGTGGGTTTTCCACACCATGTAATTACTTCCTGTTTTGGGGGCACCTGACATCTGGGGCAAGAAAAACTGATGTAATGGCATCAGTTGCATGTTTTATACCCCTGACGACCTGACATCATGGAAGAAGCAACAGCATCCGCCGCAGAAATCCCAAGACCCTGGTATTCAGGCTGGCTGAGGGCTACCTGCAGGCAGATAACACAAATGTGATGACTGCAACAGTGAATACACTCCAACATCTACATTTATGGTAAGTGTACACAACTGTACTTTCTGCTCCACTGTTCTTGGGTACCTCTCAAATTTATACTGTACCTAAATTAGGTTACTACCCCACCAACAGTTTGTGCAGGAGCTGATATCATCAAATATCCATATTTTTGCCCCTATCACCATCATGTATCTGTGCCACACATATTATGCCTGTTTTTCCCAGTTATGTCACTGTCACTGTCTACTCTTCCACTTTCTTGTTTGAACCCCTGGCATTGGCCTCTTCTCATTCCTTCAGGTCATGTTTTGCTTTATTTTCAGCTCATTTTCCATTTTATTCATTTCACTTTTACTCACACTGGCATTTCTGCCTTCCCTGATGATTCCTGTACCTCCACATCTGTTCCTGACTTCATTTGTCTAAGCCCTCCAGGTGCAATTATTTTGACCTACTAACAGTCTGTTTCCCACCCTTTCTCTGACAGGTAACAAGCATGATTGTTATGCTAGTAATAATCTCACAAACCTAATATCCAGAACTAATTCCAGGCGTTCCAGAAGACTATTTTCAGATAGCTGTTTTTTTATTTATTCACCAAACTTTGCTGCCGTAGACTGTGCATCCAATGCCCTTTTTAGAGATGTGCAGGAGGGTTTTGTTTATAACTTTCTTGATACCAAAGAAAACAGCAGTGGCTTATGTTAAATAACTTCATAAAGTCGATTACATTCAAAATAGTGACCTTTCACATTATTTCTTTTTTCAGTTAAGAATGGTTGTTTGGTGACAGATGTGTGGCAGAGAAGGAAAAAATCCTGAATGTAAGCTAGATGCATAGTTCAGCTAGCCACCCCAACACTGCACAAATTCAGTAAAAGGTGAGGTGAATGATGCCAGCTTGACTCACTGTAGAGGAAGCAAAGTGATTCTGCTTATTACAATGCCAGCACCCAGTGGAATATTGGTGTACAGCATTCACTGTATGGGCTGGAAACGTGATTGGCTGTGCCAAACTGCATTCAAAATAGCCTTCCCTTTGCTTATGGAAGCATGCATTCACTCTGGCCTCAGGAGAAGGTGTAGTAAGCCTTTGCTCTCTAGTTATTGGAGTGTGGGGTTTAGATCATATAGCAGAAAAAGGACAACACCCAGCCTTGTAGATTATTATATTATTCTACTTATAGCCTTCCTTCTCAATTTCCTGTAGACTCTGGAAAGAAAAAGGGGGCCACAAATGTGTTAAAGAGGGGGAACAATGAATTGTATGCTTATGGGAGCAGGGAGAGAATGGCGAAAAATGACTACTTGTTAACTTTGGTATGAAAGATACTTGTGTTAATACCCAAGTTCACAAGGCCTACAGAGTGCTCCTGACGTTTTGTGTAAGGAATTGACATTGCAGTTCATTTACCTCTATCTTAACCATTTACAAAGGGTTTGACAGATTTTCTTTATCGGGGACTTCAAGGCTTTTTTCCATATATGTCTTTAATTAGATGATTGTCTGAGTCAGGCTTAGTCTCTGGAGTCTTTACATTTTGCCTTACTGTAAATTCTTTATTGCTTCTGCAAATTGGATTTCTCATTTACAGGAGATCAGGCTTGGCTCCTTTTCTCAGAGATTCTGGGCAGCCACTTTGAATATGGTAATTCTGTATTTTCCTTGCTCAGGATAAGACTTAGTTGTTGGAATTCATTTGTCATATTTCTCAACATCAGCTGACAGCAGGGTCTTAAAATACTGTGGTACATGTCCTGATCCATTCTCCTGACATCCAGTGCCAGATTTCAAATGTGAAAACTTAGTCTACAGTCCCTTAGCAATAACTCTTCCAGTCCCTTAGCAATGACTCTTCCACCGATTCCAGCTTTTGGGAAGGATTTGCACATTTACTTTATACTTCTCAACCAGAGTTCGTGTTGCTTCGAGTGACCCTGCATCTATGTTGTGGCATACTTGTTTGACAAAGTTCTGAATCGAAACCTCATGTGGCTAAATTCAACAAGCCTGAGTGATCTTAGGTTAATTTCAGTAACCACATTTTTTCCAGAGGTTTTGTCTATTTTGAAGGATGGTAAAAGAACACCTACTAGAAAGTCATGCCTCTCTAATGTAAAAAAATAAGTTCTGAGCCCTGCTGCTTGATTTATAAAATATGGGTCTGGCTTTGACATCAGGCAAGGTGGACTTGTCTGTTATTTCTGCCTCTGTGGCTGTTTGTCCAGCTTATAGTTTGCTCTTATCATAAAATGACACTTGAAAGGGGGGATAGTTTACCTCAGGTCTACAGTACATTTAGTAGCAGCTGCTTGGGACTTAAATTTTGTAACTGAAAATCCAATTCTTCCTCCCTTTGAGTTCATAATGCAATTCAGGTCTTGAATATTATTGTGGAAAAAAGTTTTCTTAGTATGAGTCACATTAGCTTTCCAAGTTGTAAGCCTTGGTGAGTGAAGAACCATACAAAGCCCCTCACAATAATGAGTGTGAGGTCTGGCATTTTCAGCCTTTAGGTCATTCAGTATTTCATTTGTTTGCTGTTGTAATATAGACCCCAGTTTTGATACAGGAAGAAGATGTATACCATTTTTCCTGTACTCCACACACTCAGATTTTACAAAATAGGATCTCTGCTCTGCATATATACTTGTTACTTGACCAATCCAGTCAAAACCTTTTGCCGTTTGTATCCTCACAGTCTCTCTTTTCAGCGGATGAAGAAATCTGCTCGATTTGTCGTAACTGGACTTTTGGAAAGAGCGCGTTTTAAATAATTGGGCTTTGATTGCTTTGCTGTTTTTAGCTTTAGGCCTTAAACTGGAACTACTAGGCAAAAATTACTGACAACCAAACAAAACAAAAAAATGAACTGCAGAACTGCTGGCAAAAAAAACAAACCAGAAGCCAAAAATTTAGCGCTTTCATCCACTGTTTAATATGTGAACTTCCTCAGAAACATTTTCAAGTGATTTCCAGTTCCTTAAATAACTTACTAAACAGGAAATTACATCATGACCATCAAAATGAAAAAATAAACAAATGTGATTTTCTACAAAAATGAAGTATCATAATAACAACAAATAAATATATATATATATATATATATATATATATATATATACACGAATGTATATACACATATATACACATACGTCTGTATAAATGCAAAAATACAGTCATAAAAATGCAATGTAAATTCATGCTGTGTGAATAGCATAATAATCAACTTGAACATATGAAATGCATATCCAAAGACCTCTCCCACGTAAACACAACAATCACATGCACACACACACACACACACACACACACACACACACACTCACACACACATGGACATATAGACATGTACCCCCATACACACACACACACACACACACAAACATAGAACTAAACAGTCACTATGAGAATATAAAATACACACGTAAAAAATATATGTATATGTGAATATCATAAAAAATATATGACAATATAAAAATAATGATGATATATATATATATATATATATATATATATATATATATATATGTATACACACACAAGTACACACACAAATGTATATAATATACATAAAAAATGTAATATATGTATAAAACAAAATGTTTAAATATGAAAAATGTAAATCATATCATGTCTCTGAAGGGAATCAGAGTGATATGAACATGTATGTGTGCACACATGTACAACTCACACAAAACACATATGGATCACATGCATATGGTCTCAAACACCTATCTATATTTGAAAAAAACATTTTAAATTAATATAATCATTGAGGCCAGGCAACCTATCAGCCCCCAACAAAAGTTGCCACAATGTCTCCTTGCATTCTAAGACATTGTTTAAATCTCCTCCAAATTCACTAGTGTTGATTTTTTCCAAAACTGAAAATTGAAATTTCTTAATCTCTACATGTTAAAGAATGTTTGGCCAAAGAATTAAACTGATCTTTGTTTTTTATAGCCAAATTGTGCTCATAGATTCTTCTTTTTAGAAGCCTTTTGGTTTTTCCTATGTAATAATGTTCACATGAAACACAATTGGCGATGTAAACAACATAATCGGAATTACAATTGTAATAACTCTTAGAACAAATGGTGTAATTAAGAGATTTTATGAATACACTAGTACTGTTACTGATGAATCTACACTGCCTACAGTTATTGCATGCATAAGTACCCCTCTTAATACTGGCTGCTCTTGTCATGTCCTGATGCCTATAATGATCTATTTCCAGCATAGATTTTAAAATTTTAACTCTTTTGTAAGTGAAAGTGGGTTTCATCCCTAAAGTACCAACCAAATCTTTATTTCCTAATATCATTTTCCAATTGTTAACGATGATGTCCCTGATGAACCACATTTCGTCAACAATCTGTAAAGGGAACACTAGGTGGTAACTATTGGTATTCTCTAAAACTTTGGAACCAGATCTTAAACCTATCTGACTAGAAAGAAGAATCGGTTTAGCAACCCCCTTCCTTAAAGAAATGACCTCTTTCTCTATTTTTTGAATCCAGTCTAATGCGTAACCTCTGTACATAAATAATGACCTTAAAAATCCTACTTCACTTTGAAATACATCATCATCAGTGGTGAGCCTACTCAAACGAATTATTTGGCCCTTCACTACTCCTTTTTTCATATGTGTGGGATGTAAACTGTCCTTGTGTAAATACTGGTTCGCAAAAACCTATTTCCTGTATATTTGACTTTTCAATGTGTTATTAACTGTATCTATACTAAGAAGGACATCAAGAAAGGGAATGTTATCCCCAAAACCACTCAATTTCAAGACCAAGAAGTCAGTACTATGATTCAAATCTGTCACGAAGTCAGAAAATTCTTCAAAAGTGCCATTCCACAAAAAAAGTAAATCATCAATAAATCTAAAATATGCAAGTGCCCTATTGAAAAGATGATGTTTAACCAAAAATTTAAGCTCCCAATTTGCCATAACCAAATTGGCAAAAGCTGGTGCCACCCTCGCCCCCATTGCTACTCCTGAAATCTGTTGATAAATGTTTACCAAATCTGAAGAAATTATTCTCTAGGACTAACTCCATTAGATCACAAATGGTGCTAACCTTGTGTTTCTCAACATCAGAATATGAAGTCAGGTATTCCCTCAAATATTCTAATCCTTCTGTTTGCTTGATAGCAGTATATAAGGACTTACGTCAAGAGTAGCAAAACTGACAGAACTAGATGAAACCTCTATATTCCTTAGTTCTTCCAATAAATGCCAGGAATCTCTTATGTAAAATCTAGTTCTTTGTACAATAGGATTCAGAATATAGTCAAGCCAAATAGATATATTCTCAGTTTTAGAATGCTTTGCGGAAATAATAGGTCTAAAAGGTGGGTTGTGCTGGTCAACATGTAATTTTGGAATGCCAAATAAAATTGCCAATTTTGGGTGTTCGACCAACAAATATTCATAACTCTGATGATCTAATTCTCCTTGGCTAAACATGTCAAACAGTGTATCAACTCGTTAAAACTTTTTTTAACAACATTGACACTAGTCATTTTCTATGTCTCACTGTCACTTAACAATGTCTATCATAGATTCATTATATTGAATGGTATCCATGACCACAATTTTACCCCCTTTGTCGGCCTTCATTGTTCTAATATCAGAAGTTTTGCATAAATCTTGCAAAGCTCCCTTTTCAGAGGAACTTAGATTGTCATCACTTACATAACCTGTCATCCTGCGAAACTCATTTTCACATTGATTTTGAAACATTTGCAAAGTAGTATGCAGTGGGGGGTTAAAAGTACTAGCTTTTTTCGGCCCAGTCATGGAAGAGGTTTGAACAGTGTCCAACACATCATACATTATATACTGTAGGTTCAATTTTCTTAAATATAATCTAAAATCTATTAACAATCTACTAATATTCACTCTATTATTAGGTATAAATGAAAAACCTTTTTTCAAAACGTTAACAGTTTCATTGGATAAAGCAACTGCAGATAAATTAATAACATTGATGCTAAAATCTTCAGCTTGTCTTGTAGTATTCACTTGTATTTCCTCTGGTGGGGGTATCTCCCTCTCCCTTTCCCCTTCCATTTGTTGTGGGACGTATTGTTCCACTTCTGAGTCTGTTTGTTGACTGGCACTGCCAGCGGAAAAGGGCCTTGGTTAGGTCCCTGCTTTCCATTGACAAGTATTTCAGCATAATTTCCATGAGAAGAATTGCTAGAATGTTGGTTGTTAAAGTCAGAAATGGCGCCGACTTCTCCATTAGATACACTGTTATGTCCAATATTCCTGTCAGAACCTCTAGAACCAACATCATTTGTTGTTGAAAATGCTATAGTATTTGTGGCTTCCTTAGCCCCATTGTTTAAAGCAGGACTTCCACTGTCACTGCTGTTGTAGATCTTAACAGAAGGGTCTTCTACCCTATCTTGTAATAAATATGCATGTTTGGCCTGATAAGCCAAAATGTCTCTTTAGTTTATGTTGTTTCCTAGTAACAATGGGAAGTCATTAGTGCCTTTGACTGAACCAGCCACACTGCTTGCAGAATCACTAGCAATATCCGACTTAGAATATTCCTTGAACATGGTGGAAACAAAAGTGTCTTTGACTGTTTGAACAATAAAAGCGATAAGTTCTTCTTGGATTTTCTCTCCCACAACCTTGGCAGGACTAGAGCCACTGGCAGGAGCTGGGTACACAGTCAAGTCCAAAAGACTGTCTTGACTGCTAAAATTGGCACTCTCAGCTGCCATGGTGATTCACCAGCTGGACCACAAACCTCAAAAATTACTGACAACCAAACAAAATGAAAAAATGAACTGCTGGCAAAAAAAACAAATAAACCAGAAGCCAAAAATTTAGCGCTTTCATCCGCTGTTTAATACGTGAACTTCCTCAGAAACATTTTCAAGTGATTTCCAGTTCCTGACAGTGACAGTCAAAGACTCTTTTCTTTCCACCATGTTCAAGAAACATTCTAAGTCAGATATTGCTAGTGATTCTGCAAGCAGTGTGGCTGGTTCAGTCAAAGGCACTAATGAGAAGTCTTTAACAGCTACAGTTTTAGATCTACCGCCAGACGACACAGGAAATGACATTACAGCTAGCACTAGCTGTTCAGCTAAAGCATCGACGACGGTGTTGAACACCACAAACAAGGGAATAAATGAAAGCAATGTGTGGAATTACATTTGCAAATCTTTCAATAATCTGTTTGCTGATGTTCAAGTTCAAGCATCTGATTCAGCAGCAAGTAAGTCGATAAATGATAGTGCTTATACTGACACTATTAACTGTAAAAAGAGCATATATGACCTAGAAAAAATGGTTTTCAGGTTTGTCACGTTAGAGCTAGAGGTATCCTATTTGAGTGAATGTATAAATAGGAAAATTGTGCCTCAGGGCTTAAGGACAGCCAAGTTCCCTAATTGTGTAACTTTTGGTGATGAACTGAGTACCAAACTTATTGAGCTTTATCACAATGCTGGCATCACCATGATGGGTTTTGGTTGAACACTATTTGAAAGAACTTGAGAATATTAGGGAAAATATTAAAACACTAGATGAGAAAATCAAATCCTTTGGATGTTTTAAAGATTATATTCTTTTATACAACGGTGTAGAAGCAAAGGCGACTAGGAAACAACATAAACTAAAAAGAGACATTTTGGCTTATCAGGCCAAACATGCATATTTATTACAAGATAGGGTAGAAGACCCTTCTGTTAAGATCTACAACAGCAGTGACAGTGGAAGTCCTGCTTTAAACAGTGGGGCTAAGGAAGCCACAAATACTATAGCATTTTTAACAACAAATGATGTTGGTTCTAGAAGTTCTGACAGGAATATTGGACATAACAGTGTATCTAATGGAGAAGTTGGCGCCATTTCTGACTTTAACAACCAACATTCTAGCAATTCTTCTAATGGAAATTATGCTGAAATACTTGTCAGTGGAAAGCAGGGACCTAACCAAGGCCCTTTTCCGCTGGCTGTGCCAGTCAACAAACAGACTCAGAAGTGGAACAATACGTCCCACAACAAATGGAAGGGAAAGGGAGAGGGAGATACCCCCACCAGAGGAAATACAAGTGAATACCACAAGACAAGCTGAAGATTTTAGAATCAATGTTATTAATTTATCTGCAGTTGCTTTATCCACTGAAACTGTTAACGCTTTGAAAAAGGTTTTCATTTATACCTAATAGAGTGAATATTGGTAGATTGTTAATAGATTTTAGATTATATTTAAGATAATTGAACCTACAGTATATAATGCATGATGTGTTGGTCACTGTTCAAACTTCTTCCATAACTGGGCCGAAAAAGGCTAGTACTTTTAACCCCCCACTGCATACTACTTTGCAAATGTTTCAAAATCCATGTGAAAATGAGTTTTGCAGGATGACAGGTTATGTGCGATGACAATCTAAGTTCCTCTGAAAAGGGAGCTTTGCAAGATTTATGCAAAACTTCTGATATTAGAACAATGAAGGCCGACAAAGGGGGTAAAATTGTGGTCATGGATACCATTCAATATAATGAATCTATGATAGACATGTTAAGTGACAGTGAGACATACAAAGTGACTAGTGTCAATGTTGTTAAAAAAAGTTTTCAACGAGTTGATACACTGTTGTTTGACATGTTTAGCCAAGGAGAATTAGATCATCAGAGTTATGAATATTTGTTGGTCGAACACCCAAAATTGGCTACATTATTTGGCATTCCAAAGTACATGTTGACCAGCACAACCCACCTTTTAGACCTATTATTTCCATAAAGCATTCTAAAACTGAGAATATATCTATTTGGCTTGACTATATTCTGAATCCTATTGTACAGAGAACTAGATTTTACATCAGAGATTCCTGGCATTTATTGGAAGAACTAAGGAATATAGATGTTTCATCTAGTACTGTCAGTTTTGCTACTCTTGACGTCAAGTCCTTATATACTGCTATCAAGCAAACAGAAGGATTAGAATATTTGAGGGAATACCTGACTTCATATTCTGATGTTGAGAAACGCAAGGTTAGCACCATTTGTGATCTAATGGAGTTAGTCCTAGAGAATAATTTCTTCAGATTTGGTAAACATATTTATCAACAGATTTCAGGAGTAGCAATGGGAGTGAGGGTGGCACCAGCTTTTGCCAATTTGGTTATGGCAAATTGGGAGCTTAAATTTTTGGTTAAACATCATCTTTTCAATAGGGCACTTGCATATTTTAGATTTATTGATTATTTACTTTTTTTGTGGAATGGCACTTTTCACTCTATTATTAGGTATAAATGAAAAACCTTTTTCAAAAGCGTTAACAGTTTCATTGGATAAAGCAACTGCAGATAAATTAATAACATTGATGCTAAAATCTTCAGCTTGTCTTGTAGTATTCACTTGTATTTCCTCTGGTGGGGTATCTCCCTCTCCCTTTCCCCTTCCATTTGTTGTGGGACGTATTGTTCCACTTCTGAGTCTGTTTGTTGACTGGCACTGCCAGCGGAAAAGGGCCTTGGTTAGGTCCCTGCTTTCCATTGACAAGTATTTCAGCATAATTTCCATGAGAAGAATTGCTAGAATGTTGGTTGTTAAAGTCAGAAATGGCGCCGACTTCTCCATTAGATACACTGTTATGTCCAATATTCCTGTCAGAACCTCTAGAACCAACATCATTTGTTGTTGAAAATGCTATAGTATTTGTGGCTTCCTTAGCCCCATTGTTTAAAGCAGGACTTCCACTGTCACTGCTGTTGTAGATCTTAACAGAAGGGTCTTCTACCCTATCTTGTAATAAATATGCATGTTTGGCCTGATAAGCCAAAATGTCTCTTTAGTTTATGTTGTTTCCTAGTAACAATGGGAAGTCATTAGTGCCTTTGACTGAACCAGCCACACTGCTTGCAGAATCACTAGCAATATCCGACTTAGAATATTCCTTGAACATGGTGGAAACAAAAGTGTCTTTGACTGTTTGAACAATAAAAGCGATAAGTTCTTCTTGGATTTTCTCTCCCACAACCTTGGCAGGACTAGAGCCACTGGCAGGAGCTGGGTACACAGTCAAGTCCAAAAGACTGTCTTGACTGCTAAAATTGGCACTCTCAGCTGCCATGGTGATTCACCAGCTGGACCACAAACCTCAAAAATTACTGACAACCAAACAAAATGAAAAAATGAACTGCTGGCAAAAAAAACAAATAAACCAGAAGCCAAAAATTTAGCGCTTTCATCCGCTGTTTAATACGTGAACTTCCTCAGAAACATTTTCAAGTGATTTCCAGTTCCTGACAGTGACAGTCAAAGACTCTTTTCTTTCCACCATGTTCAAGAAACATTCTAAGTCAGATATTGCTAGTGATTCTGCAAGCAGTGTGGCTGGTTCAGTCAAAGGCACTAATGAGAAGTCTTTAACAGCTACAGTTTTAGATCTACCGCCAGACGACACAGGAAATGACGTTACAGCTAGCACTAGCTGTTCAGCTAAAGCATCGACGGTGTTGAACACCACAAACAAGGGAATAAATGAAAGCAATGTGTGGAATTACATTTGCAAATCTTTCAATAATCTGTTTGCTGATGTTCAAGTTCAAGCATCTGATTCAGCAGCAAGTAAGTCGATAAATGATAGTGCTTATACTGACACTATTAACTGTAAAAAGAGCATATATGACCTAGAAAAAATGGTTTTCAGGTTTGTCACGTTAGAGCTAGAGGTATCCTATTTGAGTGAATGTATAAATAGGAAAATTGTGCCTCAGGGCTTAAGGACAGCCAAGTTCCCTAATTGTGTAACTTTTGGTGATGAACTGAGTACCAAACTTATTGAGCTTTATCACAATGCTGGCATCACCATGATGGGTTTTTTGGTTGAACACTATTTGAAAGAACTTGAGAATATTAGGGAAAATATTAAAACACTAGATGAGAAAATCAAATCCTTTGGATGTTTTAAAGATTATATTCTTTTATACAACGGTGTAGAAGCAAAGGCGAATAGGAAACAACATAAACTAAAAAGAGACATTTTGGCTTATCAGGCCAAACATGCATATTTATTACAAGATAGGGTAGAAGACCCTTCTGTTAAGATCTACAACAGCAGTGACAGTGGAAGTCCTGCTTTAAACAGTGGGGCTAAGGAAGCCACAAATACTATAGCATTTTTAACAACAAATGATGTTGGTTCTAGAAGTTCTGACAGGAATATTGGACATAACAGTGTATCTAATGGAGAAGTTGGCGCCATTTCTGACTTTAACAACCAACATTCTAGCAATTCTTCTAATGGAAATTATGCTGAAATACTTGTCAGTGGAAAGCAGGGACCTAACCAAGGCCCTTTTCCGCTGGCTGTGCCAGTCAACAAACAGACTCAGAAGTGGAACAATACGTCCCACAACAAATGGAAGGGGAAAGGGAGAGGGAGATACCCCCACCAGAGGAAATACAAGTGAATACCACAAGACAAGCTGAAGATTTTAGAATCAATGTTATTAATTTATCTGCAGTTGCTTTATCCACTGAAACTGTTAACGTTTTGAAAAAAGGTTTTTCATTTATACCTAATAGAGTGAATATTGGTAGATTGTTAATAGATTTTAGATTATATTTAAGATAATTGAACCTACAGTATATAATGCATGATGTGTTGGTCACTGTTCAAACTTCTTCCATAACTGGGCCGAAAAAGGCTAGTACTTTTAACCCCCCACTGCATACTACTTTGCAAATGTTTCAAAATCCATGTGAAAATGAGTTTTGCAGGATGACAGGTTATGTAAGCGATGACAATCTAAGTTCCTCTGAAAAGGGAGCTTTGCAAGATTTATGCAAAACTTCTGATATTAGAACAATGAAGGCCGACAAAGGGGGTAAAATTGTGGTCATGGATACCATTCAATATAATGAATCTATGATAGACATGTTAAGTGACAGTGAGACATACAAAGTGACTAGTGTCAATGTTGTTAAAAAAAGTTTTCAACGAGTTGATACACTGTTGTTTGACATGTTTAGCCAAGGAGAATTAGATCATCAGAGTTATGAATATTTGTTGGTCGAACACCCAAAATTGGCTACATTATTTGGCATTCCAAAAGTACATGTTGACCAGCACAACCCACCTTTTAGACCTATTATTTCCGCAAAGCATTCTAAAACTGAGAATATATCTATTTGGCTTGACTATATTCTGAATCCTATTGTACAGAGAACTAGATTTTACATCAGAGATTCCTGGCATTTATTGGAAGAACTAAGGAATATAGATGTTTCATCTAGTACTGTCAGTTTTGCTACTCTTGACGTCAAGTCCTTATATACTGCTATCAAGCAAACAGAAGGATTAGAATATTTGAGGGAATACCTGACTTCATATTCTGATGTTGAGAAACGCAAGGTTAGCACCATTTGTGATCTAATGGAGTTAGTCCTAGAGAATAATTTCTTCAGATTTGGTAAACATATTTATCAACAGATTTCAGGAGTAGCAATGGGAGTGAGGGTGGCACCAGCTTTTGCCAATTTGGTTATGGCAAATTGGGAGCTTAAATTTTTGGTTAAACATCATCTTTTCAATAGGGCACTTGCATATTTTAGATTTATTGATTATTTACTTTTTTTGTGGAATGGCACTTTTGAAGAATTTTTTGACTTCGTGACAGAATTTGAATCTTAGTACTGACTTCTTGGTCTTCAAATTGACTGGTTTTGGGGATAACATTCCCTTTCTTGATGTCCTCCTTAGTATAGATACAGTTAATAACACATTGAAAAGTCAAATATACAGGAAAGAGGTTTTTGCGAACCAGTATTTACACAAGGACAGTTTACATCCTACACATATGAAAAAAGGAGTAGTGAAGGGCCAAATAATTCGTTTGAGTAGGCTCACCACTGATGATGATGTATTTCAAAGTGAAGTAGGATTTTTAAGGTCATTATTTATGTATAGAGGTTACGCATTAGATTGGATTCAAAAAATAGAGAAAGAGGTCATTTCTTTAAGGAAGGGGGTTGCTAAACCGATTCTTCTTTCTAGTCAGATAGGTTTAAGTTCTGGTTCCAAAGTTTTAGAGAATACCAGTAGTTACCACCTAGTGTTCCCTTTACCGATTGTTGACGAAATGTGGTTCATCAGGGACATCATCGTTAACAATTGGAAAATGATATTAGGAAATAAAGATTTGGTTGGTACTTGAGGGATGAAACCCACTTTCACTTACAAAAGAGTTAAAAATTTAAAATCTATGCTGGAGATAGATCATTATAGGTATCAGGACATGACAAGAGCAGTCAGTATTAAGAGGGGTACTTATGCATGCAATAACTGTAGGCAGTGTAGATTTATCAGTAACAGTACTAGTGTATTCATAAAATCTCTTAATTACACCATTTGGTCTAAGAGTTATTACAATTGTAATTCCGATTATGTTGTTTTACATCGCCAATTGTGTTTCATGTGAACATTATTACATAGGAAAAACCAAAAGGCTTCTAAAAAGAAGAATCTATGAGCACAATTTGGCTATAAAAAACAAAGATCAGTTTAATTCTTTGGCCAAACATTCTTTAACATGTAGAGATTTTAAGAAATTTCAATTTTCAGTTTTGGAAAAAATCAACACTAGTGAATTTGGAGGAGATTTAAACAATGTCTTAGAATGCAAGGAGACATTGTGGCAACTTTTGTTGGGGGCTGATAGGTTGCCTGGCCTCCATGATTATATTAATTTAAAATGTTTTTTGAAATATAGATAGGTGTTTGAGACCATATGCATGTGATCCATGTGTGTTTTGTGTGAGTTGTACATGTGTGCACACATACATGTTCATATCACTCTGATTCCCTTCAGAGACATGATATGATTTACATTATTCATATTTATACATATTTTTTTGTTTTATACATATATTACATTTTTTTATATATATTATATTATATACATTTCTGTGTGTGTACTTGTGTATATATATCATCATTATTTTTATATTGTCATATATTTTTTTGATATTCACATATACATATATTTTTTTACATGTGTATTTTATATTCTCATAGTGACTGTTTAGTTCTATGTGTGTGTGTGTGTGTGTGTGTGTGTGTGTGTGTGTGTGTGTGTGTGTGTGTGTGTGGGGTACATGTCTATATGTCCATGTGTGTGTGAGTGTGTGTGTGTGTGTGTGTGTGTGCGGGTGTGTGCATGCATGTGATTGTTGTGTTTACGTGGGAGAGGTCTTTGGATATGCATTTCATATGTTCTAGTTGATTATTATGCAATTCACACAGCATGAATTTACATTGCATTTTTATGACTGTATTTTTGCATTTATACAGACGTATGTGTATATATGTGTATATACATTCATTTGTGTATATATATATATATATATATATATATATATATATATATATAATATATATTTTTATTTGTTATTATGATAATACTTCATTTTTGTAGAAAATCACATTTGTTTATTTTTTCATTTTGATGGTCAGGATGTCATTTCCTGTTTAGTAAGTTATTTAAGGAACTGGAAATCACTTGAAAATGTTTCTGAGGAAGTTCACATATTAAACAGTGGATGAAAGCGCTAAATATTTGGCTTCTGGTTTATTTGTTTTTTTTGCCAGCGGAACTACTAGGCAGTGTTGTTCTGGTTTGCCTGGATAGAAGTCTGAGCAGGTGAGCCAAGTATATCGTCGTGGGATATGTTCTGAGAAAATTCAAAAGGACATTGATCAGTATTATCATGCTTGGACTTTTCATGTAATTGGTGTGCACTCTTTACTGCACATTCAGCTAGACCATTTGACTGTGGATATTCTGGATTACTAGTAACACGTACAAAGTCCCATTCTCTTGCAAATTTCTGAAACAACTGACTAATAAATTGGGTACCGTTGTCAGAGGTAGGCTTTTGTGGACTTTCATGGACTGAGAAATGATGTTTTAACTTAGTAATAACAGTAGCTGAAGTTAGGATAGGTAATAGATTAATCTCAAACCAGTTTGAGTAAGAGTCTGCCAGTATTAAGTAATGTTGATAGTTCCACTTGAATATGTCATTGGCTACTGTTGACCAAGGTAGTTCAGGAACTTGACTTAGCTGAAGTGGTTCTTTTTGCAAATGTGGTTTAGTGTTATTACATACTGAACAAGAAGAAAGTACTTTATCAATGCCTTTTGCTAGAGTCTGCATCTAAGACAGAAAAAAACTGTGGCATTTGGTATTACAGCTGCGACTTTTTCGACTGTATGCTTAGGATGATGTCTTTTTAATGCTTTGTTCAATTCTCTTGGGTCAGTGCATGTTTTGATTTTGTCTGAGCCTTTTTTGTGAGCTGCTACCATGGACGACACCCATTTGGTAGGTTCTGTAACTGCACAAATTATACCATACTGCACCATTTTGACCAACTGGGCTTTTGACTTTATGCTGCATAAATCTGAAGTTTTTTTCATGGTCTGACCACTGGACTGATCTCTGGGTCTAACTACGTTGAATACACAACTGGAAGTTTGCCCACCATTTCATTGTAAACATCAGCATACTCTGAAAAAATAGTGTTATTGAAGTTGGAACTGAGACGTGCTTATCTGATTAACATTTTTGGTAAAAGAAAGCAGATTTATTTTTAAACTTTCTCTGAGACCCAGTAATGACTGCACAGATGTTTGGACTACATAAAAGAATGAGCTATAACAGTTTTTGGCCACATAACATGAAAACATTACTGAGCCTTTGGTTTGAATTTTTTCACCTCTGTAAGTAACAGGTTTTGCACAACTAGTTACATTTAGTTGTTTACCAGCTCCCACTTTAGCAAAAGTATCTGCAGACATAAGATTACACTTTGAACCAGTGTCTACTTTAAGCTAAAGTGGGTTTATCATTGATTCTGACAGTACAAACTACTTTATTTTTTGCTAATAAATCTACTGCATCAATTTTTTCACCAACTACTGACGCACCATCTACATAGAAGGCAGATTGTTGCAGTTTTACTTGATCAATTTGCTTTTTCGAATGACCCTTCTTTATAATAGTATGAGGCTTACTTGATTTACAAAATTTTTGAAAATGGTTTAATTTTTTACATTTATGGCATTGCTGACCAAATGTTAAGCACTTTTTTCTTTTAGATTTATGGTTGACACCACAATTGCGACAGTTAACAGTAAAGCTTGAGTTGGGTTTTGCTGATTTACCCTTGTACTGCACTGAGCATGCTCTTTTAACTGAACTAGTTTTCGAACTTGCTGGAAGATTGCGCGTTTTCTTTGCCACACCCACAGGGGCTACAGCTGCCATGTGCTTGGGCCTGTTTCTGCCAGCCACATGTTGCATGCTGTCTGCGTTTGCTCAGCTTTGCTCAGCGTTAAATCATTGTCATGAAGCAAATTCTTTTTCACAGCAGCACTATTAATACCACACATGAGCCTGTCCTTTATCAAGTCATTTTTTAAATCACCAAACTTACACGTTTTAGCTTTGTTCCGCAGGTCAGTAATATAAGTTGCAAAAGTTTTTTTTTTTTTTTTGTTTTTTTTTTTTTTTGCTTTTGATCTCTTGTGTTAAACAAATGCCTCGCTAATGTAACATTGGTTTGGGGGGGGGGGGTTACACATCTCTCTGAATATGAATTTTGCACTTTAAACACTCTGGGTCTTCCCTTGATTTAGCCTATACAATAATATGACGGTTTTTCCCCTTCACCTTCATACACTGCTGGTGCATATACAAATGAACGCTCCCTTTTAATGGCCTCTGACCCTGCTAGGTTTAGCAAAATGAATGCCCTGGTGCATGCATCTTTATCAGAATAAGCTGCTTGTATGAATATACTGTACTCTTGCTCAAATATTCTCCAGTTCTCTGCAATATTTTGTTCACATACAAGTGGTAGTGGTTTTTGAAAGCCGTCTGCCATATTAATACATCTCAGTGAAGACATTTGCCACTATCTACGAACAGACGCACATATACATATGCCAGAAATTTATGCCAGTACTTGTAACTATGCCCATTAGCACAACAAGCTTCTGTGTAATCAAACTTTGCGGAATAAGTTTCCTGGACACTGTAATACTCTTTAAATCACTGTACTGTAAAAGTCAGTTATCATCATTATAAGAAACATTTTAAATAACTGCACTGTATGAGTAGACTGGGCGGAAGAAGCTGAGAGCAAGAAACCTTTCAAAGTAACTGCACTTTGCGAGTAAACAGTACACAGCACACTGAAATTTTCCCAAAATGGCTGTACTTTGCTAAGCAACTCTATAGTACAAGAAACACTCTGTAATGGTGGCACTCTGCAAATAGACACACCCAGCACAAGAAACGTTTTGAAATGGCTGTATTTGACTACACTTTACTAAATAGTGGCATTTTGCACACGACAAACTCTTTGAAGTAAATGCACAGTAATAAACATACACAGTAAGCATTTTTACACACTTTGAAATACTTCGAATAACTAACTCTAGTTATACCAATCAGAGCTCCAATCAAGGCAAAACACAGTAATTTGCCAAAAAACATGTAGTCACCTTGCTTTATTTATACTTAATGTGCCGTTTTTGCCCTTTGTTATATTCGTTTTTCTCATTTAGTCTCTTTTCATGCTCAGTATATTTTCTTGTGCTCATTTTAACTCTAAACATGTTTGTTTTACTTTAAACATACTCATTTTGCAATTTCGAGGTAATTCTAAACCCCTTGTGTGCTTTTTTGATGTTCGTTTTATCAAATATCGTAATATCAAACATTTTGTCTGATTAATAAGCTTTTTATGCTTCTCAAAAGACAAACCACAACAAGTTTGCTTAATAAACGTTTTTGTGCTATTTGTTTGCTTAGTAATGTGTCTTGTGTCCTTGTAATGCTCTGTTTTATCTTTTTTGATAAATAAATCGTTTGTGCAAGTTTTCATTACCTTTAGCTCATTTCTGGCCCTTTGTTTTTCTTGGTTCACTTAGTTTGCCTTCACTGTTAAATTTGCACCTCATGGCTCTGAAAGCATCCTCTTGGATCCAACTTCTGACATCATGTCGCTCATTTAGTAAGGATGAAGTAGATGAACATTGTGGGTTCTGTTCAAGCAGCTTTATTATGTACAAACACATTAGAAATTAAGCTAATTAACCTTAACGTGTATACAAACTAGCTGTCTTATACATAAATGTTCACACTCTGGCTGTACTTACAAAATGGCACTGAAGCTGGCATCTGCCTGCTTTTTATATGCACTTTCAGGTCTTAGAAATGCTTTTTAAAGGTACAATACATGTTATTCTACAGTTAGCTAATTGCATTTTATGACAAAATAAGACTTTGGACTGTCTTCTGCCGTTATTGATTTGGAAATGAGCAGCAGCGACATTTGGGGTGTTCCTAGTGTGTACATTCGAGTCTGATATATTAAAGTGAGAAAACCAAATCTGTCAGATAAAATGACCACTTTTATTTCATTTTTGCAAGAAAGACAGGGTCATCAATCTTTAGAAATGATTAGGTAATTGTACTGTGGTTTATGTCAAAATAAGACCTTGGACTAGGGTATGCATTTGACTCCGAGAGAAATTAACATGGTAGCTTACATGAACAGGTCCACAGAATTATGCATATGCTTGAGAAGGTGTAGCATCCTCCACAGCTGTGTGGACTGGGAATCACATGCCCAAGAAGAAGCGTTAGGACCTTAAAGCAAAACCCATCACCGCAGCCTGTATGTTGGCTGTGTCATGGATTGCTGTCACCCCAAGCATGGAGAATGAGTAGGCAGTAGAGGTGGCTGAGTGGTCAGCAAGCATGAGGGCTAGAAAAAGTATGTATAAAAATAGAGCTAACCATTTATCTCTAGTAGGATCATAGGAGTATAGGATATACAAGGTAATCAGTCCATGCGTGCTTTGCCAATTAACCACCCTTAGATTTTACTACCTTTTTCAAGGAGAGGGATGCCTGTAAGAACTGGTATAAATTTAAAGGTACCCATCTAGTTATTCAAACTACATTAAATGCCAGTGTAACGTATTGCTCCATATTTCATCTCTCCTTTTCCAGTAAATGAATGAATTATACGTATCAGCAGAATGAAATTATTTGGCTTGCTTACATTTCTTTGCTTGGGGGATGTTTGGGAGCATATGCCTGGGCAAACTGTCTATGGCTGAAGTCCCACTGATGATCAAGGGGCACATGGAGGATGCAGTCTGTAAGGGAGATGGGGCTAGTTGGTTATACCACAACGAGGCACAATCGTACATTGTGGGTCCATTGTACACCATCCCTTTGGAAAGTATTGTAGAGGAGATAATAGGGCTTAAATGCAAAATCCAACCCTGGAGTGCACAGATGATGGTTCTTGCTCCCAGTTTACTTGACTCTCGCATCTCCATTGAATGACCAGAAGTGACAAGGTTCAGTGGTCATTGAAGGGGACTGGGCTAAAACAAATCATTTCATACCCTAGCTCAGTGAATCCCACTTTTTGGAATACTTGTTTTATTTTATCTTTGTAAATTCCAGTCTGCTTTTGTAAGATTTAAGTCGCCCGTTACTGCAGCACTTTACTGTCTAACTTAACAATGCTATCAATGATTTTTCATGTCTTGTACACCTTGTGTCATGTAGTCATTGTTTTAATTTACTAGCTTGCAGTAGAAATGACAAGCTGCTAAATTTTATTTTCATGCACTACAATGTTAGTAATTTTATCAGTGATTGTAAAATAGTTCTCGCTCTTTATCATAATTCCTTTATGATTTGTGCAAAGGAAGGTAGTGCAAAGTGATGCAAAAAGGGGGTGATAACGTGCACACATCCTGATCTGCACAGCTGTATTTTTATCTTGGAAGTTATGAATTTTAGTAATATTTGAATATTAATAGCAGTATCTCAGGAATGGCACCATTGGCATTAGGAAGCAAGTAGAAGTTGACATTATTTCGTATGACTGGACATTAAAACCAGCACTGTAAAATGTAAATGGCTTCACTAATTGAAAAGTGTTTGGAAAAAGTTATGGAATGTTTCTCATTATTATATTCTATTACTATTACATGGCCTGCATAAAATTAGACCTGTTAGTAACAGCCTGCATTTCACTGCTGGAAAACTGTGTTCTGAGAGACTGCTTTTCAATCTCTCTGGAAATACAAAGAGCTGAGTATATTGTTTTGGTTTTAATTTGTACTGTTAATTGTTGCTTATAGTTTAAGATCTCTGCTGAAACTGTTTTCCCCCACCTCCCCTTATTTTCTGCTGTGTCTTCAGTTGGTATAACTGTTTTTTACAGCCTGTGTGTTATCTAACTCAAGGATCACTTGCATAAAATTAGACCTGTTAGTAACAGCAACCTGTGTTCTGAGAGACTGCTTTTCAATCTATCTGGAAATGTACAGAGCTGAGTATATTTTTTTGGTTTTAGAGTTTGTACTGTTAATTGCTGCTTATAGTTTTTCAGATCACTGCTGAAACTGTTTTGTCCCACCCACCCTCCCTATTTTTGGCGTGTAGTTTAAATTTGGTGGCTTTTGCAGTTGCCCGACACACTGCAGATTTGATTTGGGACACTCCCCCAGTCCCATCTCTTTACCACATTCTACCTAATAAACTCTTCTGCACTTGCTTTTAGTCCTTTTTAATTTAATTACATTTTTTAAACTGTGTTTGGACTAATATTGCTACATACTCGTGTGCTAGCTTGCACTGCATGTGAATTATTTTTACTGCTGTTTTAGCTACTTTTCTGTAAAAAAAAAAAAAAAAAAAAAAAAAAAAAACAAAATAAAAAATACTGTAAGCCTGTTTCCTACCTTTCCTGTAACTAGTATTCCAGATACAGATTTGCTGAATCTAGGACTGTATGTAAGCTTCTGAGCCCCCCCAAGCCTTCTAGCTTATCAGTGGGAGTGGTAAGCACTAGGTAACCTGTCTACCACATAAGGAGTGGTTCTGGCCCAGAAATTGTAGTTATTGGCCATTTGGGCAATCTTTTCCATCTCTCTCTCTCAACTTTCTGATTTGAAAGCCTGCATTTGCACTTGTTTCCGTCCTGTAACTCGTCTAGTGCAGATACAGATTCTTAGTTTTAGCACTTAAATTTGCTTATCCATGCTCGGCACTTGTTCAGAACTTGTAAGCATTAAATAAGCTACTTATTACTATAGCACTCAACCTTCCTCATTACCTAGAGGAAAACAGCTCTTGTACTCTCTTTCCTCACTTATCTAGAGGAAAATAGTTTTTTATTCAGGCATGTCCAATGGTCAGCTCCCAGTGTTCTCTCCCGTCTGTCTGATGAATCCGGGCATCTTGAGGCAGTGTAGAAATTGCCTCATGTACACAGACAACCCTCTCCTCCTACCACCCAACACTACAACCTGTGAGAGATGCACTTACCTAGCCAAACTGAAGGTAAAGCTCTCTCCTGCCAAGACTGAACTTGACAGTCAAGAGAAGGTAAACATTTGCACCACACTCCTCATATAGTCTCACTAAATCTACACCACCAAAATCCACACATAGTAACACAAAATCATTTGCGGAGGCTCTCCGTAATAACCTGTCTAAGCAACAGAGACCTCCAAAGCAGAAATGCAAGCAACCTCCATCCCCCAACACAACCCAAATGAGACATAGCCCACAGACTTAGTGTGCCACTCGACCACAGCCAATAAGGCAAAACAACGTACCCAACACTCTAGCCATAGTTGACTCTATAGTCTGGCACACTGATGTCCCACTCACCAGGCTAAACAAGGAGAAGGTTAATATAAGCTGCCTGTCGGGTGCCAGGATCCGCCACATAACCCACGCACTCAAGTCACTTCACAATTACAAATATGACTCTGTCATTGTCCATGTTGGTGTGAATGACCTGAGACGTACCTCCCTGGACTACATGAAAAGAGACATGGAAGAGCTCTCTGATCTTGTAGCCCAGGCAGGTATGACCCTAGCCCTGAGTAGCATTCTGCCATCACCCAGAATGATACCGCAGTACAAGGACAAAATGATTGACTTCAACAATTGGCTAAGCTTCTGGTGTCATTCTAAGGGGATCCAGTATCTGTCTGCTTGGGATGACATGGTCAATAGACCACGATGCTTTGCCACAGATGGCCTGCACCTGTCGCTCCTGGGAGTCTTGCCGACCCTATAGTGCCTTTTTTAGGCAAGGTTCAAATGACAAATTCACCACCGTAACAGGAACAGGCTAGCAAAAACTAAGGGTAATGCTACTCAATGCTAGAAGTCTAAATCTCAAAATGCACTCACTCGAGGCACTCCTTAAAATGGAGAACATTGATATCTGTGCAGTGACTGAGACCTTGTTCAAGGCTCCAGAGAGCACCCCTGCACTACCAGGCTTTTCGGCCATGTTACCTGGACCGAAACACTAAAGGCGGAGGTGTCCATATTCATTAAGAATATCCACACCTCCAGGCTAGTTGCTCAGCATAATGCACCCGAGGTTATCCAAGTGCAACTAACTCTGGGCAAAGCTGCAATCCAAATTGTAGCTTGCTATAGATCCCCCACCATGCCCCAGGATTCCCACTTCTCTTTTCTTGATGTACTGGAAAATATTAGGGTTTAACCAAACACTCTAATAATGGGCAACTTCAACTACCCCACCATTAACTGGGAAAACTACTCATGTACCAGCTCCTTAGCTCATCGCTTTCTGGAATTCATAAAATCCAATGCCCTGGATCAACTTATCCACACCTCCACCAGGGGCAACAGTATCCTAGACCTAGTCATTACCAACATGAGTGACTGGTGTTCCACACCTGAAGTCAACTCCTTGTTAGTCCCATTCAACCATAAGCTAATCACCCTTGATATCCACATCCCGCCCTCACCCCCCATTAAGGAAACCACAGTAAAAAAAATTTTCCAAAGCCAGCTTGCTTCTTAAGACAGAAGTGGTGAACTTCATGACACCCATGCAGATGGACAATACAGTTACAACTGCTGAATCCTACACAAATGCACTCTATAAGTGCTTACACAAGTGCATGGATCGTGCTATCCCAAATAGAACCAAGATGCTATCCTCCAAACAAAGGAAGCCAATCTGGTGGTCCCCTGCCATAAACAAACTGTACAACAGAAGGAAGAAACTGTTGCAAAAGAGAGTAAAATCCCATGAGTGGAGGAGCTTCCCTGGTTAGCCTCAGTAAGAAGCTGAGATCCCTTATAAGATCCACCAAAGCTAGCTACGGACAACCACAAACTATTTTATAGCTATGTCAAGAATCTCGATGCAATACCCAGATCTGCTCTGAGTTACAGCACAACGGCACGAAAATTACAGAACCAACTGATATTGCCAACATCCTAGCAGCTAGGTTCAGTGCTAACTTTACCCCCCCCCCAAAGGGCCCATATCTATACAGGAAGAATGCAGAGTCCCTGTAATTACAGCTACGCAGGTAAAAGCTGCACTCTCTTAAGCCAAAAATACAGCATCCATGGGACCAGACAACAACCCAGGCTGCGGTTTTACATGAACTTCAGAACTAACTGGCTCCCCACTTAAGCACCATGTTCAATAAATAGCCTCGCATCAGGCTTTGTGCCCACTGAATGACGCACAGCAACAGTTATCCCACTCCACAAAAGGGGAGCCACCACTGATCACGGGAACTATCGCCCTATTAGCCTGACGAGCCTGGTCTGCAAGTTCATGGACTGTATCATCATGGAACTCATAAACAAAGACATTGGTAACCTCCAAACTCTGGATCCCACCCAGTTCGGCTTGGTGAAAGGCAGATTATGCCTCCTGAAGCTGATCGACTTCTTTGAGGCAGTCACTTGACCTCGCCAAGGCTTTTGACACCATCACCCATTCTGGAATTATAGCTAAACTCACTAAACTAGGTATAAATCCCTACGTCACAAGATGGGTTGCCAACTGGCTCACTGACAGAACCCACACTGTAAAAGTTGCAGACTCCAAATCTGACCTTAAACCAGTGACAAGTGGAGTACCACAGGGTTCAGTCCTGGGACCTCTCCTGTTAGCCTGTACTTCAGAGAAGTAGGTACCAAACACAGAAGGCCTCTGGCTAATGAAGTTCGCAGATGACTACAAACTAGGAGCCATAGTCAAGTCCCCAAATGATGTGGACATCCTACAGAAGGGCCTCGCTGAGACAGATGCCTGGTGTCAGAGCCATGGCCTCAAGCTCAATGCCAAAAAGTGCAGTGTCATCCACTTTGGTAAAAACACTGTACCCATGAACTACCACATATACAGCAATCTACTTGACACTGAATGTGTGATGAGACCTTGGGACCCAGGTAGACAGTAGTCTCTCCTGTGATAGTCACATCGCCACAGTAGTTAGGAAGTCCTTCTGCGTGGCACACCTCATCATAAAAGGGTTCTCATCCAGGAAAAAAGAGGTTATTGTTCCCTTCTACTCGACACTCGTTAGACCCATTATAGAATACAACGCCTCTTTTGGAGTGTACCTCACAAGACATCTGCCGCAGCTGGAAAGGCCACAGAAGTACCTCACAAAGAGGATTACTGGCCTCAGACAGATGCCCTACACTAACAGTCTCAAAAAATTCCAGCTTTACTCCATAACATATTGCTTACTCAGAGGTGATCTCTGCCTAAAATATAAAGCTATGTGAAACCCAGAGCTGTTGGACATGCTACACCTAAAGAAATCCCAATCCCTCTGAGCTACACGCTCTAAACCTTGTCACCACAATAAACAGGACATGCTGGAGGTATAGAATCCTGTTCCAGAGACTTCCCATACTCTGGAACAGGCTACCCATCTATGTCAAGCAAAGTTCTTCATTAGCACTCTTCAAGAAAAATCTTGATGAGTGGATGGGAAATAGGAAATACAACCCGGGGATCACTTCTGTGTCTCTGCTCGACAGTGGCACAGGAAAATAACTTTCTTGGGTGGCGTAAGCCAGGGAACCTTCTTGGCTAGGCTTACGTGGGCCCTGAGGCTGATAGCCTAGTACCTACCTATGAACCAATGAAATGTAAACATGGAATATATTAGTGTTCTTTCGGGGGCTTTGTAAAATGTGACTGGTACATAACTTCTTTTACTATCATTTTTTTCTAAGATATCTATTGCAAACAATGTAATTGTTTACTTTTATGTGTAAGTTGTCAATATCAACAATATCTTAACATCAGTAGTAATATTTCATAATTGATGGGTCCTGCAGTAGGGAGGATATATATGTGTGTGTTGCTATATTGTTGGGAGCCTATAAAAGTGACGGTTGTTACTTAAAGAAAAAGTTCTTAATATTAGCAGCATTCCATCATTAAATAGGCTTAAAACTGCAAGAATTTTGTGTTATGCAAGGAGCAGTATATTTTTGGAGGGAGGGGACATTGAACCTGTTGGTATTAGAAAAAGACACAAAACTTAATTGGAAAAGAGAAACACAGTCAGATGTATTAAGACATTTATTTGCTTTACACTGTATTAAAATTGATTTTAGTTTAATATTCAGACTAATCTTGAACTGTGCATTGTCTATTAGAAAGCAGGGTGGCAACCGCAAACTGATCAAAAATGGTAGGTATCCTTGGTGAAAACATCACTGTGGAATGTACAGTGCGTTATGAACAAGTGTTTGCAGAAGGTTATAAAACAAAGTATTTCTAATATTTGCATTGATGAGTCTGAAATTGAGTGTGATGCTCCATTTTGGAAGAAGATAAATGATGGCCGACGCAGCTGAGTTAGGGATATATGTCAACAAAAGTAACTGAGATGCATTGTGTTGATGTTTACATTATTGTAATACTAAGACTAATATTTTGTGAAAAGTAGCTCATGGGTTATGAAGAAAGGTAGTATCAGCCTGCTGACAGGCTGTGGTAGGAAACCTCAGTGAAGGTATCATGCTGGGATGAAGAGCATTTACAAGAGATTATGAAAAAACAAAAATGGAGTGTGATACTGTCATGCTAGTGGAACTGCACAAACAGTAGGTATCAGAAGACAAAAAAAAAAAAAGCCAGACACATACAGACGCACACACTTGGGTAAGACAAACACACAAATATGACTACTAGTTTGATATACTTTGTATTAATATTAATAACATTCTAACATTTCATGAATAGTAGGTTGTGTGTGACAGAGTTGAGGCACCATCTAAAAGCTCACATAATTTGTTGGACAAGCACAGTTTAACCTCATGGGATATACAAGGCTGCAGTGAAAGAATGTTTGTGGAAAGTTATCAATCATATGATAATCTTATATTTACATTATGAAAATATGGAGTGTGTTATTCATACCTCTCAACCTCTTAGTACAAGAAATATGAACAAATCCTAAAATAATGGATGGGAACAAAGCTCCAAGAAGAGGGACATATGTTAAATATTGTTCTTATCAACTTAGAATGATGTTAGAATTATAGGATTTGTGTTAGTGTGCATTTTCTGAAGGATATGACATTTGAAAGTCAAATGCATTTCATTATTTAATGACTTCAGTCCTCAATATTTTGCCAGAAAACCACAATTTTTATGAGGAGACCAAAAATATGAGACAAAAACCTGGATATTCAGCCAGAACTTTTCATGTTGGGAGTGACCTATGTAAGTCATGAATGTTTGTGTGTTCCTGTTTAACCAGCTGAATGAGCTGATGCAAGACCCTTTTCAGCTGTTTCCCAAACAAAGGCAAATTTAACATTTTTACAATGTTTAGCAAATAAACAAGAAAACAACTCACTTTGAGCATACATAAACAGAAGTGGTAGATAGTGTAAGTTAAATTACTTAACAATGTTGAAATACATTTGAGTCTTTGTATTATGTTTGCAGAAGAAGCATTAACACAGTAAGACGAAGTTTACACAGTATGGGTCTATATTATAACCGCAAAACCTCACATACGCGAATACAGAAACATCGACACATATTGAGCGAACCGCGAAAACACAACGTCCTGAACCGCGAAATTCAAAATGTCAAATCGGCATAGTTGGCCAACACCACCACCCACTACGTACTACCTACCCAAACAAAATAAATAATCCACATACACTTAACAAAACCCTACTTCTAACCCTAAACTAAAGCTTACATGTATTACTATGTATGCACTTACCTTAACCCGCACCCTAACCCTAAGGTCCGGAACTATTGCACACTTACCTTACGGAGAAGGGCCAACTATGACTATTTGACATTTCGAATTTTGAGCTTCAGGACGTTCAGTGTTTTCGCGGTTCGCTCCGTATGTGTCGACATTTCCGTAGTCGCGCAACTGTGGTTTTGCAGTTGTAATAGGTAACCCACAGTATATACAATATTTGAATACTGGGTAATACAGTTTGTAAGTGGAGCACAGCCACTGTATACATATGACAGGTTCAGTGATCACTGAAGGGGACTGGGCCAAACAGTTCGTAGGTGTGTACTAGGCTAATGGCCCTGGGGCTTTTACAGGCCTAGCCATAGGATTACCCTGGCATAGTGCCACCCGACCTTAGTTCCCAGTGCTTCTGTCGAGTAGAGCCACTGGAGTTATCCCTGGGTGAATTTACTGTTTCCCATCCACTCATCAAGGTTTCTCTTGAAGAGGGTCAGTGAGGTGCTCTGCTTGACTTGTATGAGAAGTCTGTCCCATAGCATGGGCAGTCTCTGGGTTATGAACCTGTCCCTCCAGCATGTTCTGTTACTTGTGATAATGAGGTTGAGGTCTCTGGAGCATGTGTTGCAATTGGGATTTCTTTAGATGTAGCATTTCTAACAGAGCTGGGTCAGACATGGCTTTGTAAGTCAAGCAGAGGTAGCCTCAAAGTAGGCAATAAGAGACTGAGAATAGTTGGAGTTTTTTTGAGTCTGTCCATATCGGGCAAGTGTTTAAGGCCTAGGATCCTCTTTGTGAGGTACTTTTGTGACCTCTCCAGTAGTTGCAGGTGTCTTGTGAGGTACATGCCAAATGCGGCATTGTACTCTATGATTGGCCTAATGAGGGAAGAGTAGAGGGAGACAAAGACCTCTTTCTTCCTGGATACAAAAGCCTTAGCAATGCGATGCGCTACATAGAAGGACTTTCTGACCACAGTGGCAATGTGGTGATCAAAAGAGAGGTTGCTGTCAACCTGTGTTCCCAGATCTCTTAAAATGCCTTTTGTGTTCAGTGAACTGCCATCAGTGTGGTAATTCATGGGAACCAGGTTTTTCCCAAATGGGATGACAACGCATTTTTGGCATTGAGCTCAAGGCCATGGTTCTGACACCAATCGTTGGTCTCAGTGAGGCCATTCTGTAGGATGTCAACATCACTTGGAGAGTTAATAATCGCTCCCAACTTGCAATCGTCTGCAAACTTTGTCAACCAGAGTCCCTTTGTGTTGGCCTGGACTTCAGAGAAGTAGATGCCAAACAGGAGAGGACCCAGGACCGAACCCTGTGGGACTCCACTCGTGACTAGCCGTCAGTCTGACTTGGAGTCAGCTACTTTCACACTGTGGGTTCTATCTGAGCCAGTTTTCAACCCACCTAGTGATATAGGGGTTGATGCCAAGCTTAGAGAGTTTTTCTATGATTCCTGAATGGGGAATGGTATCGGAAGCCTTGGCCAGATCAAGGTAGGCTGTATGAACCATCTTTCCTTCATCCACAGCTCTGGTGACTGACTCAAAGAAGTCAACCAGGTTGAGCAGGCATGATCTACCCTTCACAAAACCAAACTGTGTGGGATCCAGAATTTGGAGATTCCCTATATCCTTGTTAATTAGTCCATGATGATATGTTCAATAGCTTTATATGTCAGGCTAATGGGACAGTAGTTCCCAGTGTCTGTAGTCCCTCTCCTTTGTGGAGAGGGATGACTGTTGCAGTGCGCCATTCAGTAGGGACAAAGCCTGAGGTGAGGCTGTGATTGAACAGGACACACAGTTGAGGTGGCAATTCACTCTGTAGTTCATGTAGAACACAACCAGGGATATTGTCAGGTCCCATAGAAGCTGTATTCTTGGCCTTGGACAGTGCTGTTTTAACCTGAGCAGCAGTAATACTGGGTGCCTGGCAATCTACTGGTATTGTGATTGGTCCTTTGGGGGGGGGGGGGGTGTAATGTTGGCACTGAATCTGTCTGCCAGTGTATTGGCAATATGTGTTGGCTTGGTATAGGAGGTACCATTGTGCAGTAGCTCAGAGCAAATCTGGGTATTTGGTTATTGAGCATAGTATTGGATCAGAAATTTTAAAGCGGCTACATAACACTGCATTATGATGCAATTTTGCCATGTAGTTATGCATGTTTCTAATGTTGTTCTGAAATGTGAAAATATGATCTGCATAATTTGTATTGATTGTACAGTATTGCAGAACAGGAGTGTGCTACCCAACCTTTGTTATACATCATTGGAAGCTCTTAAATAGATGTAACAATTCACTCATTGATAATATTGAGTCTGCCTTGCATGGTACTTGCACAGTTTTGGTAGGTAAAATACCATTTCTCTAATAAATTTTCAATATAATTTCAATGTCTCTGGGCATTCTTTTGAAACTGACATCACTATGAAGCCCATTGTCTAATTAACAAATTTCATATTTTACATTTTTGTAACATGCACCATTTATGAGATATTATAAATCATGTGAGGTTTGCTTTTAATGAATAGTTTGGGTGAGAACTAACATATATTATGAATCTGTAACTCTAGGTGATGTGAACATCGATTGGATTACCTTAAACTCTGTCAGCCCAACAAATAACATTCAACTATATGGCTTTACTCAACTAATTAATTCCTCTGGAAGATATAACAAAAGTTTTCAACGGAAACTACCTTGGACTGTGTACTTTCATCGCGACGAGGAAGTTATTCATCCCATGGGACATTATCTGTCTCTAAGTGATCATCTTCCTACCTATATAATTAGATATCAAACCCATATTTTATTCAAACACCAATATAATGAGATTAGAAACCTAACCAATTATGATGAAACCTTTATCAACACCCTGCAACACTACAACTAGAATATACTCAAAAAATCTTCCCTTGGACGACACAGTGCATTTATTTATTTATTTACTTTTTGTTTATTGGGAAAGTCTACTGGGCTGTTCAGAGCTCAATTTTCAGTGAAGGCCCGGGGAGAAAAGCTCCACAGTACATGAATAAAGATGAATACATGCATTGGAAACATTCAGTCAGAAGTGTATACAAAGAGTAGTTGACATTTAGCATATAGGTAAACAACAACTAAAGGTGTTACATTACATGATTTTAAGGTACGACAGTAGATAGGAAAACCATTGCTTGTAGTAAATATTCTAAGGAGGCTTAGTGCAGGTACAATTCCGGATAGAAGATAGGTATTCACATAATGAAGTTTTGAAAAAGGAAGGATTCTAGGTTGTGCTACTAGGTAATGGTAAAGCATTCCATATTTTGGCTATGGAGCATGGGTAACGAAGCTGGCCAGATGGAAGGTTTGGTTTATGCACCTGCTGATTCTCAGATCTGAGGGCCCTCTATGGAAAATGGTAAGTAAATACTGAGCTGAGGGTAGGACAGTCTAAAGATTTAAAGATTATTTTGTATGCTATATTTAATTGCGAGTAGGAGAAGTAGTGTGGTAGTTCAAGCCATTTTAGGGAGCGTAGAGCAGTGCATTGGATGGGTGTAGTGTTTGGAATTAGCGAATTTGGCAGTTTTGTTGTAACAAGTCCTGGTTCAAAGCTGTGGAGAGCACCCCAGCCTTACCAGGTTACTCATCGTACCATACTTTCAGACCCCAAGTGGAGGGCTACAAAGCCAGCGGAGGTGGAGTTTCAGTATTTATCAAAGACATTCACATCTCCAGGCTAGTCAGACTGTATGATGCACAGGAGACACTCAAGTACGGTTAACTGTTGACAAAATACCTATTCAAATTAGAGCTAGCTGCAGATCCCCAACCATTTCTCAGGACGCCCACTCCACCTATCTGGACTTACTTGAATCCATCAAAATTCAACCCTGTACTCTGATTTGGGTGACTTTAACAATCCAACAGTAGAGTGGAAGACCTAGCGCAAACATGAACACCAGAGATTCCTCGACTTTGTCAATGCCAATGCATGAATCCTCTGGTAGACACCTCTATGAGAAGTGAGAATATCCTGGACCTGGTCCTAACCAACATGAGTAGCCACTGTAGCGCCCCTATAATGTCATCCTTCTTGGTAAGATCCGACCGTAAAGCGATCACTTTTGAAGTCACCATTTCCCCCGACCCTCCCCCCCTTGTCAGGGTCAAACAAAAAAACTTTTCCAAAGCTGACTACAGTCTCCTCAGAGCAGGTATAAGCAGCTTTACAGCCACCGTCCCTTCATTTGGAACTAGCGCTAATGTCCAAGCATACATCAAAAAAACATATGAATACCTACATAGCTGTATGCACTCAGTAATACCTGACAGGACCAAATCTTCTTCCTCAAGGAAGAGTGAACCTGTCTGGTGGACAGCAGCAGTAAACAAACTCTATAACAAAAGGAAAAAAATTGCTATCCAGGACCAAGAAGGAGCAGGTGCCAAGCTGGAAGCAATCTCTCCTTTGTCTGAACAAGCAAATAAGGTCACTGGTGAAATCCTGTAAGGCTTACTTCGAATCCAAATTGGCCACATCCACTAAGGGTGATCACAGGGCCTTCTTTCACACATGTCCGCAATCTCAAAGATGACCACATTGGCTCTGAACTGGTGGTCAATAACACCATATACACAAGCGCCATAGATATAGCCAGCCTGCTGGCAGACAGGTTCAGTGAAAACTTCACCCCCCTGTCCCCCCTATCAGTAAACCAGGACATCCCCAGCACCTCATCACCAGGGAGCAGATCTTTAATGCCCTCTCAAAGGCAAAAAATACAGTCTCCATGGGACCCGATAACATCCCTGGCTGTATCTTAAATGAACTTGGGCATGAACTCAGGCATGAGTTCTCAGCTCCATTAGACACCCTATTCAACCAAAGCCTGAGCATCGGCTTCTTCCCAGCTGAATGGAGGACAGCCACTGTCATCCATCTAAACAAAGGTGGAGCGTCCACTGACCCAGGCAATTATAGGCCCGTCAGCCTGATTAGCCTGATCTGCAAGACCATGGAACACATTATCATGAACCTTATAAACGTGGATACTGGCAACCTTCAAATGCTTGACCCGCACAGTTTGGTTTTGTCAGAGGGTGATCATGCCTGTTAAACTTGGTCGAATTTTTCAAAACAGTCACCAAAGTAATGGATGAGGGGAAGACTGTAGCCAAAGCCTTCAACACTTTTCTCCTCTCTGGCATAATAAACTCTCCCAGCTAGGCATCAACCTGTGTGTTACCAGATGGGTAGCTAACTGGTTCACTGATAAGAGCCCATTCAGTCAAAATAGGGGAAGCCACCTGTATTAGTAGACCTGTAATGAGTGATGTATCCCAAGGATCGGTGTTGGGGCCTCTACTGTTTGGTTTATACTTTTCTGAGGTGCAAGCCAAAACCAGTGGTCTGTGGCTGACCAAGTTTGCAGATGACTGCAAGATGGGCACTGTCTTAAATTGCCCTAGAGATGTGAACATCTTGCAAGACGGTCTTACGCAAGCTAATGACTGGTGCCAGAAGCATGGCCTCAAACTGAATGCAAAAATTCATCATTATCACCTTTAGGGAAAATGGCATTATCACATTAATAACAATGTACTAAGAATACCTCTCTAGCCTTCTTTAAGAGGAACCTGGACGACTGGATGGAAACAGAAAATACATCCCTGGGATCCCACCTATGTCCCTGCTGGACAGAGGAAACAGATGCTAACTTTGAGGGAGCACGGGCAAAATTCTTGGTTAGGCTTATATGGGCCTTTGGACCAATAGCCTAGTATCATCCTATGAACCTATACGGAAGGACCTAATATAGAACCTTGGGGGTATTCCAGTAGATGTGTTAAAGATAGGAAGAACTGGAGTATTATTTGACAGCCTCTTGTATGTCTTTTAATAGCTTGAGAGCAAGTTGAGTGAAGAGGGGGATAGTCCTAGGTTAGAGAGTTGGCTTAGAAATAAGGGGTGGGAAACTTTATCAAATGCCTTTGATAGATCTAGGAGGATGGTAGAGATAATCTTCACAACATTCCAGGCTCTGTTTACAATATTCATAGGTTCATAGGTTCATACTAGGCTATCTGCCCTAGGGCATTTATAAGCCTAGCCAGAATGTGTTTGGCTTTCGCCACCCATTTTAAATTAATTTTTCTATGCCCTTTTTTGAGGTTAGTATACTGTGCCTCTGTCTAACAGTGACACAGAAGTGATACCTGGGGTAAACCTACAATCTCCCATCCACTCATAAAGATTCCTCTTGAAGAGAGTCAATGAGGGACTCTGCCTAACCTGGACTGGGATTTTATTCCAGAGTGAAGGGAGCCTCTGGGTTATAAATCTGTCCCTCCAGCATGTCCTATTTATTTCAGTGCTGAGGTTCAAGTCTCTTGAGCGTGTAGCTCGATGGGATTTGGATTTTCTGAGGTGCAGCATGTCCATTAATTCCGGGTTGGACATGGCTTTATACGTCAGGCACAGATCGCCTCTGAACAGGCGGTATGCCACTGGGTAGAGCTGGAGTTTCTTTAACCGGGCAGCATATGGCATCTGTTTGAGCCCTTTGATCCTCTTGGTGAGGTACTTTTGGGGTCTTTCCAGTTGATGCAGGTGTCTGGTAAGGTACATCCCAAAAGGGGCATTGTACTCGATTATGGGCCTGATGAGGGATGAGTAAAGAGGCACGATGACCTCCCCTGATCTAGATGTGAATCCCTTCATGATTAGGTGGGCTATATAAAATGTTTTTCTAACCACTTTGGCCACGTGGTTGGCAAATGAGAGATTGCTATAAAATTGGGTCCCCAGGTCCCTAATGACTTCTTCTGTACTTAATGGATTACCACCTATGTGGTAATTTGTGGGCACTTTGTTTTTGCCAAAGGGGATGACTATACACTTTTTGGCGTTTAGTTGCTGTGCTAAGGCCTTGTCTAAATCCATGTTGTGTAGGTGTCAGGAGTTGATTATGAAGAAGAATGTGAAGCAATTGAATATTTATGCATGTTTACAAGATCTTAGAGATAGGAGAGAGAGAATATCAGCAGGTCAGAAGTTAGTGATATCAGTATTGCCGCCTTTATGAAGAGGGACAATGAATGATGTTATATAGTCCAATCTCGCCTTCATTCTTACCCGTGGGGTTCGGAGCGGAACCTCGGCTCTGACTCAGCCATATTCTAGCTCAAAGTCTTCAATTGGCTCATGGCTAAGAGGTATCCCATCATGCAACAGGCCTATTCCCCAGATCTTGTTTGCCGTTCGTTACGCTCAGACATAGTCTCGCTTTTGGCCGTGGTTAAGTATACTGTTTATAAACTTTTTTATAAACTTTTGACTTGTTGCTCAAAAAGCTATTTTCATAGCGCTGTGTGTGTGTGTGTGTGTGTGTGTGTGTGTGTGTGTGTGTGTGGGTGGTAGTGGTGTTATACTGCCTTTGTTTTGTTTCTCTTGCTGTTTTTGTGGCCTTGTCATTGGCCATTTTTGGTATCCAGTTTGTTTCCTATCTTCCCACATGCTAGGCCCATTTCAGTTAGAGGACCTAGTCCTCCCCATTGTTTCCATGTGGTCTTTAGTTTGGTGCTCCATTCTGTTAGCTTTTAGTATTGTCATGTCTGGCTAGTGGTGCTATCCTGCCTTTGTTTCCCCGAGCTAGGCCCGTTTAGGTTAGAGGACCTAGTCCTCCCTGTAGTCTTTTTCCTGCCGGTTACTAGGCTGTTTTTAGTTAGAGGCTCTAGTTTCTCGTGCGGGGTTTAGTTAGGTCTAGTGTGTGTACGTATTGCTTTGTAGCTGTGTGTGTTCTCCTTTGTTCAGCATGTCCAAGGATTCTAAGGATCACAGGCCTTCAGGCTTTAAAAAATGTGTTGAATGCAACAATAAAATGTCTTTGACTGATGGGCACTCTGTGTGCGTGTACTGCTTGAGGGCTATTCACTTCCAAGAGTCCTGCTTGTTTTGGCATTCCTGCAGTCACCATGGACTATAGGAGAGGAAGAACAAGCTCATTTTGAAAGGACTGCTTAAACACTCCTTCGAGGAAGACTTGGCTAAGTCTTCCAGTGCCTTATCCTCTCCAGCTAAAAAGGACAAAAAGACTTCTAAGAAGCGCTTTCTGGCTCCGGCTCCGGCTTTTTCTTCGGAGCTGGCAGAGAAAGTTGTTAAAACAGCTTCTCCTTCTTCGGTTCCATTGCCCTCGGTGCTGACAGAAGGTAGTGTCTTGGCTAAGTCCATATCGGCTCCCAGCCTTTCGGAGCCGGTCACGGATATTTTGGCTCAGGGCCGGTCTCCAGTTATTCGACCGGTTTCTCCTTCACGCACGCCACCTTCTGTAGGGAGATCCAGATCTCCAACTGTATCCTCCAGGACCCATTCCGATGAGGACATTGAAGCAGTTTCTTCACCACTATCAGTTATCTGTGTTGGCCAAATTGATTTTGGCTCCGACCCAGTTTGCTCCGGAGCCTGTGGCCTCTTCATCCTTTGTTGTTCCTCCTCCGAGCCTTTCTCCGCCTTCGGAGCCAGAGTTGTAGTTTCCAGTTGCCTTGCCTGGCCTCTCAGTTCCGATTTCCGCTCCGACCCTGTCTGCTCCGTCCACTGGGACGAGAGTCCACAGTTCTCCAGTCGGACCCGAGGGGGAGGACTCTGATCGATCTTCATCCATTCTGAGCCTTTGTCTCGGTGCTTTGGCTCGAGTGAGCTTGGACCCAACATCTGCTTCGGAATTCATCTCCTCTGTGCCGAGGGCTACTACTGTATCCTCTGCAGTTAGTCGGCCTTCGAAGCTGGGGGGATCAGCCTTTGAGGTTATGAGGAATGTGCTGGCCAGGTCGTCCGCTGCCTCCTCCGGCACCAATGTCAGTTTCGGATCACACTCTGTCCATGGACAGTGGAGACCCCAAACCTCAGGATTCCTCCATGAGTGGTCCCCAACTTTCTGATGTCTCCCCAGAGTTTTTGCTTGAGGAGCCTGCCAGAAAGAGATTGTGCAAGAGGAAACACCTCGACTCTCTGGATGAGTCTCTCACGTCAGACACCGACCTCGGAGTCAGAGGGCCCCCCCCCCCCCAAGTCATCTTCTGAAGATATCTCTTTTTCAGATATCCTTGAGAACTTGAAGCAGAGAGAGGTGCCTGGCCCTCCAAATCCCCTGCTGATGAGGAGTCAGTGTTCCTGAAGGCTTTCGGGTCTCAACCCTCTGCTTCTTGGGTTTCTCCCCCTTTCGATGAGCTACTAGATCTTGTCTGTCGAAAGGTGTGGGAAACTCCAGACACTGTGGAACTAGTACCTAGGAGACCCAATACGTTTTTGTCCACCCCCACTGGCAAGGAATATCTAACAAAAGGCGTTCCAGTAGATGCCATGGTGGTGGCAGCAGCCACCAAGAAGGAACTTGCTGAAACTTCGTCTACCATCCATCCACCTAACGGAGTCCCGGGCTATGGACAAGTATGGGAAGCGTGTGTTTACTTCAGTGGCCTTTACATTGCGGTCGCTGAACTACTTGACGCATTTTACAAGGCTCCAGACAGATCTCCTAAAAGAGCTAGGAGATTTTCTGCAGGGTAACATTTCTGATGCCGTGGCACAGAAGGTCAATGCACAGATGTTTACCCTAAATTCCCTTACCAACTCCTCCATGAGGCTGATCTCATACGCAGTTGACAGAGCGAGTAGGGCAGCAGGTTCCAGAGTCTCTCTTAGGAGACACTCCTGGATGCGCCTGTGCAATTTCGCGGAGGCCTTCAAGTCTACGTTCACCAACGCCCCCTTTGACGGTTCATCGTTGTTTGGAACCAAGGTGAAGGACACTCTCACTAGATGTGAGCAAGAAGGAAAAACCCTGTCTGCCATGGGAGTCAGTTTTTCCATACCTTCTAGACCTTACCCCAAGGGCCTGAAGGGTGGGAAAATGTGGTTCAGGAAGTCGCAGAGGTTTTTTCAGGGTGCACAAAGTGATTCCCCCTCTGGAGGCAGGGGAGGGGGTGGAAATTCAGGTAGATGCCACCCTAGAGGCAGAGGAGGCCCGCGTAACCAGGGGGACCATGATTCCTTTTGTGGTTCTCCCTACCAGCGCTCCTGAAGGGAGGCCCAACTGTGGGTCTCTGGAGCCAGTCAGGGGGTTGCATTTCTTTATTCCCAGAAACCTGGCAAGATGTCACCCAAGACGAGTGGGTATTAAAGATAATTTCCAGAGGTTATCATATTACCTTCTCTTCTCCTCCCCCGCCAACCTAGAGAATCCCAGACATTCCACCCAGTCACAGGGATTCCACAACTTAAGAAATAAAAAAGTTGCTTTCAAAGGGAGCCATCCAGCCTGCCCCCACAGACCAAGTAGGATTAGGGACTTACTGCAGATTCTTTTTGGTGCTGAAAAGAGCAGGAGACCTGAGACCCATCTTGCATCTCAGCCGATTGAACCTTCATGTACAAAAGTCCAAGTTCCGCATGATCACCTTACAGTCAATACTCCCTCTGTTAGGGAAAGATGTGTGGATGTGGTCCATCGACCTCAAAGATGCTTACTACCATATCAAGATGAACAGGGTATCGAGAAGTCATCTACCTTTCTGGCTGGGAGCTAGTCATTTTCAGTTTCGTGCTCTTCTCTTTGGTCTCACCACAGCCCCCCAATGTGTTCACCAAATGCATGGCAGTGATAACGGCTCACTTGAGACATCAGGGATTCCAAGCGTTTCCGTATCTGGACGACTGGCTCCTTTCTGCCACCACCAGGCATCTATTGTTACAGACCAGGGACGCCACCAGTACACCATGCCAAAGGTTAGGAATTACTCTAAATTGGAAAAAATCTGCCTTGTTACCCTCGCAGCATTTCACTTTTATCAGCGCAGAATTAGATACAGTGCTCATGAGGGCCTTCTTACCAGAAGAGAGAATTCAAGCTCTACAACAGCAGGTCTATGCCTTACTACCATTGAGGAAGGTCAAGGCAAAAGTGGTCCTGAAGTTGTTAGGGACCATGGCTGCCACGATCATGCTAGTTCCCCTTGCCAGACTATACGAGGGTTCTTCAGTGGCTGCTTTTCGCCCAGTGGTCACTACAGCATCTTCCACTTTCACATTCTATTTTGATTACGGACACGTGCAAGCAGGATCTACGCTGGTGGCTTCAGGCCAGCAATCTCAACGTGGGCAAGCCTTTTGTCCCATCTTCTCCAGTTGCCACGGTGACCACGGATACCTCCCAGATTGGGTGGGGGGGGGGCATTATCTCGGCAGGACAATCCAAGGCATGTGGCAGGATCATGAGACCAATTTGCATAGTCAATGTCTTGGAGATGAGAGCAGTGCTATTAGCATTGCAAGCACTTCAGAGCTTTCTCCCTCTAGGGACAATTGCAATCCACTCAGACAACATGTCATGTGATATGGTATTTGAACAAACAGGGAGGAACCAAATCATACCCCCTTTGCAGAGAGGCACTTTGAGTTTGGCAGTGGGCATTGTCTTCCCAACGCTTTCTAGTTTCAACACATATACCGGGGAAGTCCAATGTGATTGCCGACAGGCTGAGCAGAGCTATCCTAATGCCTCACGAGTGGTCCCTGAACAGTTATGTTGCGGAGAAGATATTCCACAGATGGGGTCAGCCTTGCTGCGATCTATTTGCCAGCCCCCTCAATGCCAAATGCAGCAGCTACTTCATCCTTATCCCCCCGGAGGAGGAGACACCCAGGGACGCTCTGGGTCACGATTGGCCCTCCGGTCTTCTTTATGCCTTTCCACCGTTACCTCTGACATCAAAGGTCATTTAGAAAGCACAGTCTTTGGGAAGCAAAATGATTTTCATTGCCCCACACTGGCCTCATCAGATTTGGTTTCCCTTCCTTCAACTCTATCTAATGGACAAGCTTGGATTCTGGACCCAGCTCCAGATCTGTTGACTCATATGTCAGGACAGTTCCATCCCTCTATCCAGACCCTCAAGTTGACAGCTTGGCTGCTCCAGTTCCGTCCTTAGTCAGGCTTCATGATTTTTCCCCGTAAGTGGTCCATATTCTATCATCTTCCCACAAGCCTTCTACCAGGAAGATTTATTCCAGTAAGTGGAAGAGATTTTCTATTTGGGCCTGTGAGAGACATATTGATCCTTCTGCAGCACCTATTTTGGCAATATTAGAATTTCTTTCTCAACTGTTCAGTCAGGGGTCAGCTGCAGCAACCATTCAAGTGCAATTGGCAACGATTTCTACCTTTCACGTTGCTAATGAGCCCAACCTTATGGCTCATAGACTTTGTAGGGCTTTTCTGAAAGGGACATTGTTACTCCGACCTCCAGTCTTTGACCTAGTAATGCCATGGGACCTCAATTTTGTATTACATAAGCTCAACTCAACTCCCTTTCAGCCCGCAGCTACATGTGACATTAAATTCTTGTCATGGAAGACAGTATTCTTTGTAGCCATAACTTCAGCTAGGCAGGTCTCTGAACTCCAAGCATTATCGATTAGGCCACCTTATTTGGTGTTTCACAAAGATAGGGTCTCCTCAAGAACCAATCCTTCCTGTGTTTCAAAGATTGCCTCTGTTGTCAATATCAGCCAATCCATTAAGTTGCCTGTGTTTTTTCCTGAATTCTCCAACAAGGCAGGATTTAAGTTTCATTAGCTAGATGTTCATAGACAATTGCATTTCTATTTACATAGGTCAAAAGATTTCAGGAAATCAGATCAAATGTTTGTCTCGTTTTCAGGCAGTAGACTTGGGGTTCCTGTTTCCAAGGTACCCTTGTCTTGCTGGATCTCCGATTGCATCTCATTTATTTACGCTTTCAATGGCAAAGAATTAGCCTTTAAAGTGAAGGCTCATTCTACACGATCTGTGGCTATCTCAGCTGCGTTTCAGGCTAGGATGTCTATGGATGATATTTGTGCTGCAGCAACATGGGCTTTGCCTCATACCTTTATTAGTCACTACAAATTAGATCTGGTCTCTAGCAGCAGATCTTCCTTTGGTTCCACAGTGCTCAAGAGTATTTTTCACTGAGCCACCCAAGATCAAGGTGCTAGGGACGCTGTCCCACGCGTAAGAATGAAGGCGAGATTGGACTACATAACATCAAGAAGTTATGTACTCACCGTAACGTTCGATGTATGTAGTCCATCTTGCCTTACATTCTTACTAACCCTCCCTCCTACCCCCTCTTGGAGGACCTGGAGGTATAATCTCTAGGTGTCGGTAGTCCTTTGTGTTGTGGCTGCTGTTCTTCTCAGTGTGTGTGTGTGTATGTGTGAGCTTGCAGCAAACAAGATCTGGGGAATAGACCTGTTGCATGATGGGATACCTCTTAGCCATGAGCCATTTGAAGACTTCGAGCTAGAGTATGGCCAAGTCGGAACTGAGGTTTGGCTGCGAACCCCACAGGTAAGAATGTAAGGCGAGATGGACTACATACATCGAACGTTATGGTGAGTACATAACTTCTTGTTTTCTTCCAGGTTTTGGGTACATAGGATTCCTGAATGGATCTGTTGAGCAGAAAACTTATAGGGTAGGCAATAGCATCTGATGAAATTTTTAGAAATCCCGAGGGTATGTTGTCAGGAGCGTTTGAGCAAGATTTAAGCTTCAGAAGTAGCCTTCATATATATATATATATATGTGTGTATATATATATATATATATATATATATATATATATATATATATATATGTATCTATGTATATATATATATATGTATATATATATATATATATATATATATATATATATATATATATATATATATATGTATCTATATATATATATATATATATATATATATATGTATCTATATATATATATATATATGTATATATATATATATATATATATATATATATATATATATATATATATGTATCTATATATATATATATATATATGTGTGTGTGTGTGTGTGTGTGTATATATATATAAATACATACATATGTGTGTGTAATAACACCTTCTTAAACATACCCAACAGACTACCTCCAATCTGAACTAAAATAATTAAATTACCCCTGCTTCTTGTCTTTCCAACAATAACAACAAAAAACTTTAGTGAAAGAGAGACAAAGTTATCTGAAAAGTAAAACACCCTCTAGCTTGAAAGAACTAAAGACAATTAAAAAATTAAGTTAAATGTAGTGCAAGACTGGACAAAAATCTTTTCATATGAAACTTCTATACAAACACAAGTCAAGCCCAAAACTTTCTGGGCGTCAGTTAGTAACCTACTTAAACCAAGCAAAATCACACAACCTCCTCCAAAGTGAATGTATTGTCTCAAATTTCAGCTCTCACTTTATCAAATGGCAGCCTCCCTAATTAAATCATTACACACAGCAACCTCACTCCACCAATCCGAACAATTGTCATAGTCAACTCTTAAAATCAGTCTCCACCTGCTTTATCAAAAAACTCCTTCAAGAAGTAAAACCTACCACTAGCCCCTGAACAGCTACCACCAGAATCAATTAAAATTGCCCCAGATACATAAAATACCCAGTATCCATCCTAATAAACCTCTGAATAAATTAAAAGTGTGTCCCACTACCGTGGAAAAAATACTTATCATATCGTTGCATAAGGACGGCCCCTCCACTGACCTTTCCATCTATAGACCCATTCCTATTCCATCACCTCTTTCAAAATTCCTGGAAAAGTGGATGCACTTCCAGCTTTTTTAAATTAATTTTGCAACATAGTCTTGTCTCTCACACTCAGTATGGCTTCAGACCCCAGCACAGTACCACTACAGCCTTACTCAGTTTCAGTACATTAACTAAAATAGAAATTATGATAGCCTGATGTCCACCCTCTTCTTAGACTTATTAAAGGCCTTCGATGCTGTCAGTCACCAGGAACTCCAATTCAAAACATTCATTAGGCCTCGCTGACTGCTTCTTCCTGTGGTTCCACTGCTATTTCACAAATGGACAACAAGGTGTTAAATGGGATAGTAGCTACTGTTCCTCCTAAACAATATCCCTTGGTGGGCTTCAAGGTTCAATCCTAGGCTCATTGCTGTTTAACCTGTTGGTGAATGACATGCATACTTCATTTAGATATGCCATAGTAGTTCAATATACTGCTGATTCTACAGTCATATAAACTGCCATTGACCTCTTTAATCTTCAACAACATACAGCAGTCTTGCCTAGAAAACTAAAAATGTTATGTGATCCTATCTCGCCTACATTCTGAATGATGGGTTCGGAGCCGATCCCTCGGCTCCGACTCGGCACGCTTATGCCAAAGAGCGAAGTCTCTTATTGGCTGAGCTTACTATATCCCAGGATGCACCACCACCAGTCCCCCAGATCTCGTTTGCCGCTTCCCTGCGAAGACGTGGTCTCGAGCTGGCTGGGCTAAGTAGTTTATTAAACTAACTTTTCTGTCAGTTTTTTTTTGCTGTTTTTGCTCACAAAAGCTGTTTTAACGGCTATCGCTAACTTTGTGTACGATTTGGAATTTGAATTGTTGTGTGTGATTGGGTTCAGTTTGTTTTCGGCCCCCCCTCCATCCAGGGCCTTCCCGGACTGTTAACCTTTATACTTACAGGGTCTCTAGTAATTGTACAAATTGGTTAGAGTTACCTGTTCTTTTACAGGAAGAGTTGGCATTAATTATTACTGTAAGCTTTAATTTATCAGCAGTAAAAATTTAGTGTACTTTCCTGTCAGAGTGACTAGATTTGTGTATCAACATGTCTCAAACCCCTAGGCCTTCGGGCTTTAAAAAATGTTCTAAATGTGCTTTTAAGATGTCTGTTACTGATGACCATCTACTTTGTGTTTATTGTTTAGGGGCAAAGCACTTGCAGGAGTCATGCAGCGTATGTCACGCTTTTTCCTCAAGGGTCCTCCAGGAGAGGAAAAATAAATTGATTCTCAAAGGGTTGATTAAACCCTCTTTTGAAGAAGCCTTGTCTTCCTCTCCGACTCCTGCCAAAAAGAAAAGGGCTTCGGTTCCGACCAGTCCGTCGGATCCGACTGCCAAGAGACCTAGGCAGGCCTCTCCTTCGGCTCCAAAGACTTGAGCCGAGGTCGAACGGTCTACCTCGATGCCTCCAGTATCGACTCCTCGGACTTCGGAGCCGATGGCTGGGGCATCGAGGCGGGTCACCTTCGGCTCCACTGCTCGGAGCCGACAAGGGTCGTCCGCTCAGACACTTCCTCCTCGGCCGGTCTACCTCGGCACCGATGGAATCTGGTGTGTGTGTTTCTTCGGCGCCGATTCTCATCGAGTCGCCTCGAGCCGGGTCCCCTAGTCCCTTGGGGCCGAGAGAGGTCTTCGAACCCGCTCTGTTTCCTCTCGGTCTTCGAGAATGTCGGATTCTGATATAGACAGGGTGCTCCAAAGACTTTTCCAGTCCCCAGTCTTCCAAAAATTTGTTTCGGTTCCGACCCAGTTGGCCTCGGAGCCGATGACCATGACCCACCCCATTGCCATTCCTCCTCCGACTGCTTCGCTCCGGCGGAGCAGGTGCTCTTGGAGCCGGTGGAGATCTCAGGGTCGGCTCCGACCCTTACTCCAACCCGGGCCCTCGGGTCCGAGTTTGGTACGCGGACTTCTTCGGCTGGACCCGAGGGTGATGTTTCGGGACCTATGCTTTCGTTCCGAGCCTCCCTCTCGGTGCTTCGGCTGCGGGACTTCCGTCTACCATCATGGCCCCGGAGACCGGACACTCCCAGGATTCTGGGGGTCCGGCTTTCAGGGCCATGAGGAGTGCCTTGGCCAAATCCTCTTCGCCATCTCTCCGGTTTTACCAGCACCTTCCTGGGCGTGGAGACTGGGTCTTTGGCAGTTCCCCTGTCCGTAGCCAGCGGAGCCCCGAGGCCTGAGGTTACCCCAGTGGGGTTCCCTCCTCCTGAGGGTTCTTCGGAGTTGTCGCCAGAGGAACCCCCAAGGAAGAGATCGTGCAAGAGGAAGCACGTGGACTCCCCAGTCTATTACATCGACACTGATATGGATGATGCGGAGGGGTCCCCTAAGTCGTCCTCGGATGATGTCTCTTTGCAGACATCTTAGAGATTCTCAAACAACGAGGCGGCTGGATGTCCAAACCCTCTGCGGATAATCAGTGCTCCTCAAGGCCTTTGGGGCTCAGCCCTCCGCCTCCTGGGTGTCTCCGCCTTGACGAGCTTCTGGATTTAGTTTGTCGGCGGCGGGGAACACCGGATACCGTGGAACCAGTCCCTTCTCGTCCAAATAAATTCTTATCTGCTCCCCGAGAAGGAGTTCCTTACTAAAGGCGTGGCTGTAGATGCCATGGTGGTGGCATCTGCTACACAACAGGACGTGGCAGAGGCTTCAACGTCCATCCATCCTCCTAATAAGGAGTCTAGGAGTATGGATAGGTACGGGAAGCACCCTGACTTCAGCGGCCTTTACCTTAAGGTCTCTGAATTATTTGGCACATTTTACCAGGCTTCAGAGGGATCTGGTCAAGGAGTTGTCAGACTCCCTCTCGGGTAACCTACCTGAGCAGCTAGCCCAGTCCGTTAGCTCTCAGTTGGCTATCCAATTGCTAACTCGTCCATGAGGCTCATTTCCTATGCGGCGAAGGGGTGGGTAGAGCGGCAGGCACAGGCGTGGCTCTGACAAGCCTGGCTCCGCTTGTGTCAGTTTCGCGGAGGCCTTCAAGTCTTCCTTAAGCCGCGACGCCCTTTGATGGGTCCTCATTGTTTGGACCCAAGGTGAAAGACACCCTTACCGCTGTGAGCAAGAGGGAAAACGTTATCTGCCGTAGGGGCCCGTTATTCCACTCCCTTCGCCTTACCCCAAGGCCAAAGGAGGAAAATGTGGTTCAAAATCTAAGTTTTTCTCCCAACAGCAGGAAGATTCCCGTCCAGAGGCAGAGGGCGGGAAATTTTTCAGGGAGACGCCGTCCCAGAGGCGGCAGAGGGCCCCGCAATTCTGGAGACCGCGAGTCCTTTCGTGGCTCTTCAGCCTCCCACACACATGAGGGATTGCCCGGCTGTGCTGCTCGAGCCAGTCGGGTGTCGTTGCCAAGCACCTAAAAGCCTGGGAGTCAATCACTCAGGACAGATGGGTGCTTCGGATATTGCCGGAGGTTACACCATCCCATTCAAATACTCACCCCTCCGTCCAAGAGAATCCCGGACCCACCACCCAGTCAAAGGGAAATAGCAGCCGCAGAAGCTTCAAAGCTGCTAGAAAAGGAGTCATCCAACCGTCCCCACAGACCAAATCGGATCAGGAAATTACTCCAGGTTCTTTTAGTGCCAAAAGACAGGGGACCTGAGACCAATATTGGATCTCAGCAGACTGAACCTATCCGTCACGAAATCCAAATTCGAATGGTCACGTTGCAATCCATTCTCCCGTTGTTGGAGAAGGATGTTTGGATGTGCTCCATAGACCTCAAGGACGCCTATTATCACATACCGATACATCAGGCGTCCAGAAGGTATCTGCGCTTCAGCCTGGGAGCCAGTCATTACCAATTTTGTGCTCTGCCCTTTGGTCTCACCACAGCCCCAGGGTGTTCACCAAGTGTTTGGCAGTAGTGACGGCTCACCTAAGGAGTCTTGGATTCCAAGTGTTTCCCTATCTCGACGACTGGCTCCTGACTGCCACCACCAGGCATCTACTTATGGACAACCTCAAAGCCACCATCTCCCTGGGTGTTTCCCTAGGGATTACATTCAACTGGTCAAAGTCTGTCTTGCTGCCCTCTCAGCGCATAAAGTTTATAGGAGCAGAGATAGACTCAAGATTGATGCGTCTTTCTTCCTGCCGAAAGGATCCGAACTTTACAGGGCCAAGTTCAAGCTCTGATCTCGAGATCCAAAGCCCCAGCCAGGATGGTCCTACAGGTTCTAGGCTCAATGTCTGCCACGGTACTTTTAATTCCTCTAGCAAGGTTACACATGAGGATTCTTCAGTGGCTCTTGTCAACTCAATGGTCCTTTCAAGATCTTCCCCTCAATCATCACATCATGATTACGGAAATATGCAAAGGGACCTTCGCTGGTGGCTTCAGACATCCAACTTGGATCAGGGAAAACCCTTTGTTCTCCCTCCAGTGGTTACCCTGACGACAGATGCCTCCCAGATAGGGTGGGGGGCATTGTCTGGGCAGGCTAGTTCAGGGCTCCTGGCTTCCAGACAAGCTCTTCTCCACATCAACGTGCTGGAGATGAGGGCTGTACTTCTATCCCTACAGGCCTTACACAAGTTTCTTCCTCAGGGCATCATCGCCATCCACACAGACAACATGTCGGGTGGTTTGGTATCTGAACAAACAAGGAGGGACCAGATCGTATCCCTTTGCAGAGAGGCCATGAGAGTGTGGGAATGGGCTGTAGCTACCAACCGCTTCTTGGTAGCGACCCACATCCCGGAAAGTCAAATGTATTGGCGGACAAATTAAGCAGGACAATTCTCTCCTCACGAATGGTCTCTAAACCGCACAGTAGCAGCCCAGGTTTTCAAGAGATGGGGACCTATTTACACTCCACAAAACACCAAGTGCCAAAGGTTCTTCTCCTTGATTCCACATCAAGTACCAGCCATGGATGCCCTAGCACAACCTTGGCCAACAGGGTTACTTTATGCTTTTCCTCCAATTCCACTCCTTCCCAAAGTTATTCAAAAGCTTCTCAGCTAGGGTCTTCAATGATTCTGATTGCCCCATACTGGCCTCGTCAGATATGGTTTCCTTACCTGAAAAGCATGCAGTGGACGATCCGCGGACCTTAGACCTGATCCCGGATTTGCTAATCCATCAGTCGGGACATTGGCATCAGTCCCTTCAATCTCTGAAATTGACAGCTTGGCTCCTCCACTTCCAACCTTAGTTAGAAGTCACACACTAGACCCGGAAGTTGTTCACATTTTATCTTCGCCCACAAACCCACCACTAACAAATTGTACCTCAGTAAGTGGAAGAGGTTTGCTATCTGGGCTCAACTCAAGGGCTTAGACCCTATCACTGCTCCTGTCCCAGAGGTTTTGAAATTCTTAACATCCCTATTTAATCAGGGATCTTCTGTCTCCACTATTAAAGTTCAACTAGCTGCTATCTCTAAATTCCATGAATCCACGGATCCTCCTTTGATGAGCAGCAGACTATGCAAAACATTCATTAAAGGTGCGAGTCTGTTAAGACCACCAGTTTTTCATCCTGCACCTCCGTGGGATCTTGATTTGGTGCTCCATTAACATCTCCCCTTTGAACCGGCTGCTACATGCTAATTAAAATATCTGTCATGGAAAACGGCATTCTTAGTGGCTATTACTTGCAAGAAGAGTCTCAGAGCTTCAAGCCCTGTCTATTAAACCACCGTATTTGATTTTCCACAAAGATAGAGTATCACTTAGGCCTAATCCATCCTTTGTCCCAAAGGTCTGCTCTAGTTTCTGTCTTCAACAATCTCTAGAACTACCAGTTTTCTTTCCAAAATTCTCTAATGAAGCAGAATACACTCTCCATAAATTGGATGTTCACAGGCAATTACGCTTCTATTTAGACAGGACTCAGCAACTTCGTAAGTCAGACCAGTTGTTTGTGTCCTTCTCAGATAATAAATTGGGCCAAACCATCACAAAAGCTACAATCTCAAAATGGATCAGAGATTGCATAACTCAGGCCTATTCTTCTTCTAATAAGCAACTTGCATCATCTATCAAAGCTCATTCTACCACACCTATGCCTACTTCTATTCCTTTTCATTCCTAGCTCGCTATTTCGAAATTTGTGCTATGCTACTTGGTCCAACCCGCACACTTTCATTTCCCACTACAAATTGGATGTGGCATCTAAAGGACGAGCTTCATTTGGTTCCACGGTACTCAGGAGTGTTTTCCAGTGAGCCACCCAGGATTCAGGTGCTAGGACGCTGTCCCATCATTCAGAATGTAAGATAGGATCACATAACATCTTTTAGTTATGTACTCACCATAACTTCAGATGTTTGGGATCCATCTCTACATTCCTGATACCCACCCTCCTTCCCCTGCCTTGCAGATCAGAAGAGATTGAACGGTTTTGAGCTCCACTGTTTTTATCTTGTTTCATCTGACGATGTTATATAAGCAGGGTATGCATGTGTGCATGTATGCGGCCAAACTAGATCTGGGGGACTGGTGGTGGTGCATCCTGGGATATAGTAAGCTCAGCCAATAAGAGACTTCGCTCTTTGGCATAAGCGGAGCCGAGGATCGGCTCCGAACCCATCATTCAGAATGTAGGCGAGATGGATCCCAAACATCTGAAGTTATGGTGAGTACATAACTAAAAGTTCTTCTCAATGCAGAGAAAACAAAGCTTGTGTTATTCATCTCAAAATAGTACATCACCCCAAAAGAACAGTTAACACAAAACAAACTAAGATTATTTTGTTGCCAAACTGTTAATTTAATAGTTTGCCAATTCATTACTTACCTATGTGAATCCAGTATAATTAGAGCTGGAACCCAAAGTAATGTAAGCCCCTACTACCGGCCCATGAATATTCATGCCGTAAACATGACTCAATATATTTTGCCTTCCACATTTGGAAGCAATATTTTAAACTTTATATTTTTTAAAGTCTGCAAAATGCTTTTTTCTTTTCTTACAAAAAAGTGTTTGCCTGCATAAAAATGCATGCAAACACTTTTTTATTTGAAAAGAAAAGGTTGACATCCTTCTATATCACTGTTATAGTACATAGAAGGCATCTCCTATGCAGGGCAGCCTGATGCTTGGCCAGTATGTAAAAGCCTAAAAAGATCTTGTATGTACCATATGTCATATTTATGCTCCCGTACAGTACGTAGGGCATAAAAGGGACAATACAGATGAATCTACCCAGAACTTCTAAGGAACATAACAGATGCAACTATCCAGAACTTCTTTGACTCCAGTTTAACTGCTATTTTTGCCAGTTGGTCTTAATGCCTTGTTGCTGTATTGAATATTTAGCAACACCAGATGAGTGCCCCGTTGGAGCTGTTTTTTTTACATTTCTTGGTTTTGTATTTTATTTTACTACCTAGATTTCACATTGTCTAAGAAGGGAGGCAAATTCCCCATAAAGATCATCACGAATGGTCTATTTTTTTTTTCTTCCCATGCCCGTACCTCTTATGGTATCTTACTGTTTGCCTTCCATGGCCTTTTACCTTGAAAACCAGTGACTTAAACAGTTAGCCCAGTGTAGTACGGCAGAATCCTTTAACCCAGAGATACTCTTATAGTTGAAACAAAGGCCAAGAAGATTTGGCCAGATCCTTTCTGTCCCGCCTCCAGCAGACATCCCTCTATTAGCAGGTAATAGCTCTATAAGCCATGCAACGTCTGTCAGATTCCTCTGCCATGACCCCTTTGGAGCCAGCCTGGATCTGTCTTTTCACATGTCCTTTGAGGCTTTGCTGGCGTCTGCTCCGGATGTCGATTGGGAGCCATGGATGATTATCTCAGAGGGTCCTAGAGGGATTCTGCAGATATTGTTCAGGGCGGAAGTTGTGGGTTCTCTTATTGAATTTATCTATGGGTCAGAACCTCCAGTATTTGTTAGGGCTGATGTCCCTTCTAAGAAAAGACAAAAACTAAAGCATGTTTCAGTCCATCCTAAGGATCCTCATAGGGAATGGCAAGAGTTTAGTCAGGGCTTGTTTTTTGCATTAATGACCCTAAAACCTCCTGAAGGGTTTTCAGTACCCACACCTGCTTGGACCTCAACCCCTCTTACATGGCTTAGGGAACCAGATTTCTTGGATGAGGATTCATTGTCTGGTGAGGGGTCTTCATTCTCTTCTTCACAGATGCCTTCACCTTTTGCTTATGCTTCTGATGAAGACAAGTCTGTTAGCTCTGAGTCTCCTTTTGAGGAATTGTCATTTGGAGATGCAATTACTAGGATGATGGACTTTAAGTGGGATTCTTCTTAAGTGTCTGATACTCAGAGAAGATATTATGAGTTGCTTCAGATGAATACTCCTAAACCATCAGCAGTTTCTCCTGTGTTGATTACCTTGTTGAATGCTTTCATTGCTGCTTCCAAGTCTCCCGATTCTCAGCCTCCTGCTCCTAAGAAAACTAATAGTTTCTATAAGGTTGCTGAGGACTGGCAATTTTTATTTAAATGTCCTGCTATGGTGTCACTCTTTTGACAAATCTTCTAAACTTTTGCCCTCTGATAAAAATAGTAGAGAAATGGAGAGGATTGGCAAGAACATTTACACTGCTTCTACTTTGGCCTTTAGAGCTATTAATTACCAGAGCCACATGATCATGTATGTTTTGGCCTTGATTTCTCATGCTTGTCAGGTTCTTTCTGACCTGCCTGATTCTGAGGGCAGATCCATTGCCTTGTCATTTTTAGGTTCTGCTTCTAAAGTGGTTCACCACTATAAGTGTAGCTGTGATGCTGCTGATGCCTTTTCTAGGGCTGCAGCTTTTGGATACGTCATGAGGCATTATTCTTGGCTTTGTCTCAAGTCTCTACTTGAGGACATTAAGGCCAAGTTGTTGGATGCTTCTTTGGATAATACACATCTTTTTGGTACTGCTGCTGCTGACATGTTTGTCTGTTCAAGGGAAAGGCAAGACCTTAAATGTATGTTTGTCTCTCCTATCCCTAAGTTCCAGAGGAATTATCCTTCTACATCTGCTTTTGTTTGCAGGCAACCCTGCCTAGCCTGTAAGAGCAGGAATGGTAGGAGACACGGCCCCTCTGCTAAGACTTTCCGATTTGTGGCCCAGAAGCCACCTTTAATCTGATAAGGCTGATTCTCTTTGACCCCCCCCCCCCTTTAGACCATGTTCTTTTCTTCCCTTTGACTCTCAAATTGGAGTCTCATCACTTCAGACTCTTGGGTTCTTTCTGTCATCCATCAGAGTTACTTCATGGTATGGAAATTGGTTCGAGGATCCCTGCTGAACCAAGGAACCATTCAATCTATCCCCTCATCTCAAGTAGGAAGGATTTCTTATTCCAGGATGTTCCTGGTTCCTCGAAAAGAGGGCACTTGAGACCTATTTTGGATCTCTCCTGGCTCAACACCTTTCCCGAGAGCCCTTCTTTTTGGATGCTTACTCTTCAAACTCTTTCCTCTTTTATTACCCCAGGCTTTTCTGATGTCCTTTGACCTAAAAGATGATTACCATCATACCCTTATTCACCCTCTTTTCAGAAAGTGTTTACATTTCTCTGTGTCGTATTTTCATTTTCAGCTTTCTGCTTTGCCCTTTGGCCTCTAATGCCCCAAGGCTATTCATAAAATGCCTAGCTCCTGTGATTGCCTATTGCAGGTGCTCCAAGGCATTCAGACTTTTCCTTGTCTAGATGACCTGTTGCTTCAGGTTCCTTATTCCAGTTGATTTTTACATGATCTGCAGCTCACCATCTCTCTTCTGCAAAATCTGGGGTTTACTATCAACTTCCAAACATCTGTCCTGACTCCCTCTCAGGATCATGTGCATCTGGGGTACAGAATCCAGACGGTGCCAATGTTGGCCCCTCTTCCACCTTCAGAGGTGGTGTTGAGAACTTTCAGTCTGTTCTTCCTCTGACTGCCATGTTAGCCATGGAGTTAACTTGAGCCCTGGGATTCTTGGCCTCTTCTATTCCAGTGCTGCTTCTTCCCAGACTGCATATGCAGAAGGTTCAGTGGTGCCTCAAGTCAGTTTGGCTGCAGCATCATCACCCTCTGAATTTCAGTTTTCCTGTCCCTCCTTGTTTAAAGAAGGAATTTCAGTGGTGAATTCAGCAGTTCGCTCTTAACCCAGTCCGGCCCTTTCAGTCTCCAGTCCATTCTCAAAGGCTGTTCACCGATGGCTCATACATGGGGTGGGGGATTTTTCTTGGTCGCCTGAAAATTCAGAGTCTTTTGCTTACCCATAAGAAGTCAGACCATGTCGACATCAAAGAGATGAGAGCTCTGATTCTGGCCCCTCAAGCTTTTCACCCCATGTTCTGTCCAGGCTCTTTGAAGGTGTACATAGACAACACTACACTGATGTGGTACGTCAGCAAAACAGGGAGGCACAAAATCTTACCTCCTCTGCAGGATGGATGTTAAAGCTTGGGAAGTGGCTCTCAGTTATTGGTTAGCTCTTCAGGCAGTATACATTCCTTAAGAGCACAATCTAGTGGCATACTCTCTGAGCAGGTCCCAAACACTGGGTCATGAATCGATGCTTTACAGAGATTGTGTTTCTGGACTTTGTCTATCAGTGAGATATTCATCAGGTAGATCTTTTTTGCCTTCCCTCTGAACAGACAACTTCCTGTCTTCTGTTCCAGGGTGCCATGCCATGGATGGAAGACTGATGCCCTTCTCTTTCCTTGGAAGGGGATGTTTCTTTATACTTTCCCTCGTCGTCCACTACTTCCAAAAGTTCTGCAGAAGATTCAGCTGGACTCCCCAAAAATTTTCTAGTAATTCCCTTTGGACAGATATAGCACTGGATCCCCCTCTTAATGCATCTGGCCAGGCGTAATCAACACAAGTTGCCTCACTGGTTGGATCTCCTCACACAAGAAAAGGGGTCTCTCATCTATCCCCACTTGTCCACTCAGCAACTGACACTGTGAGTGATAGGGTTATTTGATATGGCTATGATCCCTTTCAGGTACCTCTTTTCTGAGAACGTGTTTAGGGTTTTACAGGAGGCAAGGAAACTCTCAACCAGAAAATCTTGTTTGTCAAAATGTAAATGATTTTCAGTCTTGTGCCATGCTCATAACCAAGACCCTTTTTTTTAGTGGGGTCCCTTTGGTCTTCTCTTATTTGTGTGATTTGCTTCAGTCTGGCTTGGCTTGTTCTGTGAAGGCCCATTTGTCAGCCATTTCTGCTTGTCTGCCTTTTAATCCTCCATTGACTTCTTATTTTGAGGTCAAACAATTTCTTAAAGGCATCCTGCATATTAGGCCTCCAAGTAAACCTATTCCTCCTCCTTGGGACCTTAAGTTTGTTTGGAAAAATTGACTTGGGCTCCTCCTGAGCTTACAGATTCTGCTTCTTTGCAACACTGTACCTGGAAGACTGTATTCTTGCTGGCTTTTACTTCTGCTCTGAGGGTTTCTTTCCTCCAAGCTCTTATGGCTTTTCCTTCTTTTTTGGTTTTTCACCGGGACAGGGTATCCCTTCATACTAATCTTTCTTTTATGCCCAAGGTAGTAAATGAGTTGTCCTTGAATCAGTCTGTACAATTCCCTTCCTTTTTCCCTTCTGGCATACCTTTGATTTGCACAGAGAGCTTGGGTATTTGGATAAAACTAGGATGTTTTGTAAGTCTGATCAGCTTTTTGTTTCCTTTCATCCCAGGTCTTTGGATGCGGCTGTTCTAAGCAAACCATCTCCTCCTGGATATCTAAAACCATTTCCTTTTGTTATTCTTTTCATGGCATATCTCTGCCTGCCTCTGTCTGCTTCTGTTACAGCTCATTCCACTAGGGCTGTTGCCTCTTCTGGTGCCTTCTTCAAGGCATTGGACACAAAGTCCATCCTTAAAGCTGCCACTTGGTCTTCAGTGCATACCTTTACTAAGCAGTCTAAGTTGGCTATGGTTTCTAGGGCCAGAGAAGAACCATTTTATGTGGGTTTGCCAAGTGTGCGTCTCAGCCTTCCACCTTCCATTCTGTTTCTTGAGGGTTTTTTTTTTTTTTTTTTACTGTCCCTTCTATGTGGAATACAGCAACAGTGATATAGAAGACATAGTTCAGTTTTGTCAGTCATATAATAGTAGATGCCCTTCTCTTCACTG